>NC_082383.1:16189663-16447163 GCF_031168955.1 Gadus macrocephalus
TGTGTGTGTGTGAGAATGATGTCACTGATCTGCTCTTCAAAGGCTACAGATCTGCGGACACAAGCGGCCTTTCAATGGCGGAACGCTCCGTGCCACCGCCGCCGCGGCCTTGGAGGGTGAGAGGGCGAGTGAGGGTAAGAGGGTGAGTGTGTGTGTTCGTGAATTATGACTTATCTATGCAACCTTCAGGCTTTCCTTTGGGGATGAGGGATTGTTCGTTAAGTTATAGAGTCTGTGGCTTTTCCCACATGTTGTGTATGTGTGCACATGTGGTGTGTGTACGTGTGTCTGTGTGTACGTGTGGTGTGTGTTCATGTCTTGATTGAGGAATGTATGCAGTCTGTTATATAACACCTGTGATCTCTCTCTCTCTCTCTCTCTCTCTCTCTCTCTCTCTCTCTCTCTCTCTCTCTCTCTCTCTCTCTCTCTCTCTCTCTCTCTCTCTCTCTCTCTCTCTCTCTCCTCTCTCTCTCTCTCTCTCTCTCTCTCTCTCTCTCTCTCTCTCTCTCTCTCTCTCTCTCTCTCTCTCATTCCTCTGTGTTTGAAGCGGACTCACTTGTCAGTTTGGGCGTTTCAGATGGACACAGATACACACTCAGATGCACGCACACGCAACCCACCTCATAGTCACAGTTTTCACAACCAAACTTTCAAATACCCAGCTATACATATCTTCACAAATACACACACACACAAACACACACACACACATACGCTGTGACAGTTTGACCACTGTCCCTGTCTGTTTAACTGCCCATCAATAGCGCGCATTGATGGATAATGCATGAACAGCAAACCTTCAAGCATACAATATACATACACAAGCTCTTTATTCAAGTAACATACACTCACAAACAATCTCTTCCTCTCACCATGGCTCGGTACTGCAGACTAGTGTTGGCCCGTTCGTTCGCGAACCGTTTCGAATGAACGAGTCTTTAGGACGAACGAAGAGAACCGGTTCGTCTCTCTCGTTCGTTCGGTCGTCTCGTTCACCATTCGATTCACCGGAAACTCGACTGAACGAATGAACGAGTTTCCGGTAGCACTAACTCCACTGAGTCTGACTGACTCAGCTGAGAACCGTGCAATGGCGTGCATTCCATGATCTCGACTGAACTGGGAGGAGTCGTTCACGAATCGTATGTTCGTTCAGCCTGGTTTCCGGTAGCGATAAATCGCATCATGGAATGGACCCCCTTGCACGGTTCTCAGCTGAGACAGTCAGACTCAGTGGAGTTAGTGCTACCGGAAACTCGACTGAACGAACGAACGAACGAACGGACGAACGGACGATTCGTGAACGACTCCTCGTGGCGAACGAATCATTAAATCCACCATTACTGCAGACTAAAAGAGTCAGGGTGGGGCTGAGGGGTTTAAATATGGTGTCAGGAAACACCTGCTGCCACTGATTGGCCCAAATTGGGCAAAACCATTTTTCCCTTGTGTCAAAGGAGGACACTGAACATTGACATTGGACATTAATGAGCGACAAGCCTAAATGCGCTAGTGAAAATAACTGATCTAAAAGACAAAATGAACTTTAACATGCATGCTGTATATTTGATGAATTTATTTAGTGGGAGGGGCCATGGGGTATAAAAGGGGTGAGCTGTTGTCCTTCTGATTGTCTGCTGTATGCTGTTGCTAGAAGACGTTGTCTGTGTTGAGCAGGGTGCTCAGCTCAGCTCAGCTCTCCACGAGATGCGAAATATCTACTGAGGTGATCATTACATTATGTTGTAAATTATGGTTAAATGCACTCAGTGATTGAGTTTAATATGCATTTATTTTGCTAATGGATTATGTGATTTATTGACATTGATTATTTGAAGAACCGGTATTTGATTTTGAATATGCTTGATTTATTATAGAGAATATTTGATTATTGATTATTTGAATATTTGAATTGATTGAATTATTTGATTTTGGAATTGGTTTTGAATATGTTTTGATTTTACTATTTTCAAATATTTTGAGGTTGGCCTCCTCTGTATGTTTGGCACTTATCTGACACTTTGGGGGAATAAATGTTAAAAACCTATTTGCAACTGTGTGCCTTGCCATCCTTTGGGTTTGAAAGTCCGGTGTATTAAGGTTACATAACCTTCACCCGAGGCGGGGTGTGACATACGCATATTGATACGCTTCATTTTAACCATTTTAACCAGAATTGAATTGAATAGAATTAATTAGCAGGCTGATTACCTTTCTCTAATGATGATCCAACACATGTCTGAACACCCAAGGCCTGACTCCAGGTCAGTGGAGCCCCCCCTGACCTCCTGGGTCAGACAGGCTCCGCCGCTCACCCCCACCAGACCTCCTGGGTCAGACAGGCTTCGCCCTTCACCCCCCTGAGACCTCCTGGGTCAGACAGGCTACCCCCTTACCCCCCCCCAGACCTCCTGGGTCAGACAGGCTCCGCCCCTCAGCCCCCAGACCTCCTGGGTCGGACAGGCTCCGCCCCTCACCCCCCCAGGCTCCTGAGGTCAGACGGGCTCCGCCCTTCATCCCCCCTAGACCTCCTGGGTCAGACAGGCTCTGCCACATCCCCCCCCCCCACCCCCAGACCACCTGGGTGAGACAGGCTCCGCCCCTTGCCCCTTCAGGCCTCCTGAGGTCATCAGGGTCCAGGGGTCTGTTCAGAGGAGGAGGGTCTCAGACGACGGCGACCCCCATGGCCGTCACTGGTTACCACGTGGACAGGCTCGGACGCCATTTGCCGTGAGATTGAACCAATCGGGACTGGAGTCTGGCATGTTGGCTCTGACATCTGATGGCGCATAACACGTCGGACTCTCGTATCTGGTATTTCTACAACGAGACTCGTATTGGGGGTTATCTCAGCCAAGGTTGAGAATGAATTGGGGGGAAGGAACTTTGGCTTTGACTCCCTCAAGAACATGAACCACGACATGGAGGAGAAAGGGATTGTTGGCGGCGAATGTCTCCCGCTTGAGCCCCGCTGAGGGACCACCGCCGGAGGCGGAGGTGCATAAGCGCTGCCCGGCAAAGATCCCTTTCTGGTGAGTTTGTTGGCGTGCTAACTCACACCAACAGCAGAACGGTTATCCAAATAACAAGGAAGTGTACAACACTTGCGTTACAGTCCTGGAGCTCTATATCTAAATAATATCATATAATACATAGATATCTATATCATATAACATATTGTGTGCGCCTCCAGACGATATTATGAATCACAAACGACTTTGTCGGGTTCTGCGACGTCTCTGGTTCTTCCACTTTCACATCAACCTGAAGTCGACTGAACCGCGCGCTGCCTGCGGCCGGCTGCCCGCTGCCTGGCGATGGTGCCTCGCGGCAACCGGCGGCATGTCGCAGTTCATGTACTTCAGCGAGTCAAACCAAAGTTCCTTTCCCCCAATTCCTTCTCAACCATGGCTTAGATTACCCCCACGACAGTCTCGTTGTGGAAACACAAGACACGTCAAAGAACCGACAAGAAACACTTGCGTTACAGTGTGTGTATTCACACACACACACACACATGTGGCACTCGCACGGTCGAGTCTCATTGGCGGGCCAACGTCTCTGGGCGGGCCAGGCAGAGTAAGGGGAGGAGCTGAGATTCCTCATGAGCACAGATTTCCAAATCAGCGCGCTTGAGCCTCCGTTTTTTCAAAGGCGAGCAGAACAGCTAGTGCTCGTTTTACACCAAACGCAAGTTTTAGCCACTGGGGGACCATAGGCAGGCTAGGGGAACTCATATTTATGTTAGAAAACCTCATAAATTGAGATTTTCATGTCATGGGACCTTTAAAAACAGTCTTACCCACTCCACAGTACACCCGAGGTAAATCAATTATAACGCCAGACTATAGATTTAAATGTCTGTGTTGATAGAACAGAGAAGCGTGGGACAGAAGCGCAATTGAACGACTAGGCAACATGATGGTTCAGTGTGCTTTTAGAAATTGTAGAAATAAACGGTTCAGATGGGCACCACAAAGTTTCCACCAATTTCCAGTGCGAGATCCAGAAAGGACTCAACTGTGGCTTGTTGCTGCTGGCTTGGACATCAAAACACCGGCTCGTACATGTACGGTTCTTTGGATACAACAAATTCCTCATAATCGTCTTCAAAAGCAGATGCATCGCTAACTCCTCCAAACGTGGGCATATCTTGTTAATTGAATACGCTTATAGAATTCCTTCGTTCACTGTACTCTGCGTTTGTAGCAATGACAGCGGCAGGTAACCTAGGTATCAGTCCGCCGCTGCCGTAGCCTACGTACAGGAATATAAACACTGCTGCTGAGACCCCGCAATTCCCTCAAAATGCAATGCAATGCAAGGTTGGTTTTATTTCTAACATTATTCTATAAACAGACATTTAGATTTATAGTCTGTCGTTATAATTGATTTACCTCGGGTGTACTGTGGAGTGGGTAAGACTGTTTTTAATAGCAGGCTAGCATTGCCCGTTGACGTGCGCTAGCCTAGCACGAGCGAACTCTGCAACTAGAAGGACTGTATGAAATGTGTTGAAAACTGTCTCCAGTGATATAGAATACCAATGCTCACTTGGGAATCAGGCCCTATGTCTAAAATTCCGAACTACCCCTTTAAAAGGCAGCTTGGATGTTTTTATTTTCTGCAGTTTAGACTTCTTCTATAACCTATTTTTTAAAGCAAAACACCAAGTTCATTGATTTAACGAGGCAGGGTTATTTGAAACAATTTATTCAATAAATATTTGTGAGAGGTCATTCCTTCTCCTGAGTTTGCTTCCTATTTATGTCTAGTGTACACCCCTACTGTCCAAAAGCATCCCCCCCCCCTCCCCATATGGATTTGGAGAGTTGTTGCCACGTCCCAGTGGTGGAAGTATCATATAATATGAAAGAGGGCATTCAATTATACTACAATGATCAATTAGGAGGCCGAAGCCCTAAAGGAAGTGATGCAATAGGTTACTGAGGCGAGAACATTTAAGTAAACTGTACCTTGGGGTCTCTTATATATCAAAGGGGGTTTCAAAGGACGCATACGCTTCAACCTGTGGCTCCAGCCCTACAGGAAATGACTCAGCAAGTGCTCCATCTCGTTGCACCTGCACCCAGCGGCTCACTTGCAAGATTTTGGCCTGAAGTTCTTCCCAGACCTATACCCTAACAGTCCAACATGCATATCTGAGAATCAGGCCTCTCTTCAATAATGACAAAATGTTATGAGAGAAATACACATTAACTTTTTGTTATCTTATAAGTGGCGTGGTGCCGGCTCCTTTTGACCCCAGACTTCAAAGACGTGGCCACAGGCCAGCTGTGTCTACACACATTAAGCCACAAATGTACACCTCCATCCCGCAGAAAATGGGGCCTAGAAACTAACCTCTGTCTTATGTACATTGACTGTACTGTTGGAGGTCACGCCCCTTTTCCGGCCTTTTCGAGATAGCTAGGGATGCTAAAATGTTTACACACATTTCCCGGGGCCCCGAGAACGACATATCCAAGATTTGTAGTTCTAGCCCATCGAGAAAAAAAGTTTTCCCAAATGGACTGTCATTTGGACAAAGCCCCTTCAGAAGTGTTGCCTGTGAGACCTAATGGTTCAGAATGTGGTGGAAAAACAGTTTTTGAGATAGGAAGGTCCTACCGCCCTGAAATTTGAATACCATATTCTAGGGCCTAACTGGGACCCCCGCACCGAAACTTGGCCCGGTCGGACCCCGAGTGCAGGAAGGGGGGGCCTGGACTTTCATCGCTCAGTGAATGTAAAGGATGTTTGGTCGGATGTTATGACGAAGAATCATAATGTGAATGGGAATATTCTATAAATGTATATCATCTTTCGTCTCAACACTTCTGCTGCAGCCGCTTAAAGTCTCACTCCGAGAACCATAAAATATGAATCAATCCATTAGAAGTATGAAAATATCTTCCCGGTGGTGTAACAGGGCAAACAAGGTGTCCTTTGACATCTACGTTTCGAGACGATTGCAACAGTGCCACACATGATCATATTTGAATATGTTTCGGGGTAGTAATTAGCTGTCGATTTTGGAGGCCTTTATCAATAATGACCAGCTATAGATTTGCTTCCCGATTTTTGACAAATTACATGTTAATTAGCATCTACACGTTAAGCTGAGTCCAATGAGA
This sequence comes from Gadus macrocephalus, assembly GCF_031168955.1. Lineage (NCBI taxonomy): Eukaryota > Metazoa > Chordata > Actinopteri > Gadiformes > Gadidae > Gadus > Gadus macrocephalus. The sequence continues at coordinate 16,195,801 of NC_082383.1, forward strand.
TCAAGCTCGCCCTCTTGCTACACCGAGATCATGTCCTAGACCTAGGTGTACCATGTAAAATACATGTTACCATTAGCTAGAGTGTCATGCTTGGTGTCATTGGACTCAGCTCAACGTGTAGATGCTAAATAACATGTCATTTGTCACAATTTTTTATCGGGAAGCAAATCAATAGCTGCTCATTATTGATTAAGGCCTCCAATTTCGACAGCTAATTACTACCATTGAACATGTTCGAAAATGCTCATGTGTGGCACCGTTGCAATCGCCTGGAAGTGTAGATGTTGAAGGACACCTTGTTCGTTCTCCTACGCCACCGGGAAGATATTTACATGCTTCTGATTGACTAATGAATTGATTCAGCTATTCCCCCAGAAGTCTGGGGTCAAAAGGTCAAAAGGAGACGGCACCAGCCCCGTTGAAAAAAATAGAATACCACCCAACACACGGAGATTAATGATATTTAAATGATTATGACAATGAAGTCTTTATTTGCATGGGTTTACACGTTCTGTGTAGCATGGAAAAATCGGAGAAACACTCCCATTCAGAATGCATTGGTTTACATTTCGTTCTTTGGAAAACGGTTCTTTAGTAATAATATTTGAAGGAATATTTTGTTGTTGTTGTTTTAGCAGCGAAATGCACCGTGTGCGTGCGTGTGTGCGTGTGTGTGTGTGTGTGTGTGTGTGTGTGTGTGTGTGTGTGTGTGTGTGTGTGTGTGTGTGTGTGTGTGTGTGTGTGTGTGTGTGTGTCTGTGCGTGCGTGCGTGCGTGTGTGCGTGCGTGTGTGTGTGTGTGTGCGTGCGTGTGTGTGTGTATAACACGCTATTTTATGTTGAAATGCGACGTAATCCAGTGTTCACGAAACGTACACTGTCAACGAATGCTTTTGGCGACTGGGTTGCCTCTCAGATATACGTGTTTCTAACAAGATGATATCATTAAAAGTTACATAAAGTAACAGTTTAATAACACAAACGCAGGAAGCACGTGAGCTGCTAGTTTAGCGAAAGCAGCCTAACAACCTGACGTTGAAACATGCGAGCGATCCGATCAAATCCTAATAACTATAAAACTAAAGATCAGACACAATCACTGACTGAAGATTATGCAAGTAAAAAGTATATTTCTCGCTAGAAATGTTATCAGAAACAATCAGAAACAACCCCTACAATCGTGTCCCCCCCTCCCCCCTCAACAAACGTGTCTCCCCCCCCCCCCTCCCCGGTCAACAACAGTCTACCTCCCCCCCCCCCTAAACAATCGTGTCCACAATTTGCCGCGAAAGCCGTGAAACCCAAACCCCGAAACCCGCCTCCACAGCGGCACGCGTGGATACTGTAGGTATAACACGCTATTTTTTACGTTGAAATGCTACGTATCCAGTGTTCATGGAAACGTACACCGTCAACGTTTTTTCTTGGCGACTGGGTTGAAAGAATAGATCTGCCATGTCCCCGTTGCATTTGTGGAATAGAGCCAAGTTGTTTGTCTTTACAGAGTACTGCAACATCAGGATCAGACGGGTATGATCAATCACACTAGCTCACTAGCTCTACCTCCTGAGCACTAGCTCAGGAGGTAGAGCGGGTTGGCTGGTAACCGCAAGGTTGCCAGTTCGATCCCCGGCTCCTCCTAGCGTGTGTCGAGGTGTCCCTGAGCAAGGCACCTAACCCTAACTGCTCCCGACGAGCTGGCTGTCGCCTTGCATGGCTGACTCCGCTGTCGGTGTATGAATGGGTGATTGTGTGGCAATATTGTAAAGCGCTTTGGGTGGCCACTGGTTACAGATAAAGCGCTATATAAATGCAGACCATTTACCATTTACCATTACACTGAGCCAGAATGTGGCTGTCTTGCGAAGGTGGCCGGCACGCACCTTGTTTTCATATGCCTCATACTTTTTGAGGATGTCGAGAGTGGAGGGATCCTTCAGTGCAAGGTCAAGGTTCTCACGACTACAGGTCTGGACTAGATCAAAGAGGGCTTTGGGATTGGTGATCTCCACGTTCTCCTCCTCCATGAATCTCTGTAGTAACAGTCGTTCCATGGCTTCACTGACTATTTTGAGACAAAACAGTGCTTTTGCATATGCCCTCCCCTTCAGGACACCTTCGAGACAGCCACTAGTGACAAGTTCTGCCTCAATGAGGATTTCAGCATAGCCTGAGCCCTTGCATTTGTGCCCTGTCAGCATTCCCATATAATTCATTCCGGTATGGAAGGGTCCTGGGGTGACCACATGCTTTTTGTACTCGTCTGGGAATTTCCAAATGAGAGGCAGGGCCTTCATGCAACCACCGAGGTCAAAGGTGTTGAGGATGTACTCCTGACCCACCTCCATGGTGGCCTCCTCAGACTGTTTTAGCAGCTCCTTTATGACTGAGTACTCTGTAAAAGGCTGGTTGATTGGGGTGAAGTAGTCGATGATAGATCTTCGAGTGGGCTTGTCACCAGTGGCTGATACAAAGCCAGCCAACCCTGCAACTAGTTGCTTTGATCCACTGCTTCCCACCACTCTGACAAGTAACCAGACACGATACTCTTGGATGCAGTTTGAGTAGACTTTGTTGTTTGCTGTGGGTGGAGTAAAAACTGCTCCCTCAGGAAATTTGGGGCCGACTCGGCTATAGATGTGGACGGGGTCCAGGGTCTCAGGTATGTCTACCTTCAGAGAGCGTGTCTTGTTCTGCTCGTAGAGAGGGAGCATTCGTTGGGGCATCAAATCCAGGTTTCACCTCCCGTATCATGATCCCACCGGTCCAGTTCATCACATTTGAGCCATGGATGTTTGTCGTTATTTTGTTCAGATTGTCCCACTCTAGATGAAACACATTGTTCCCCTCACCGGTAATAATTTGTGGACCGAGAAAGATGGAAACCTCATCGAGGGCCTTGGTTAGAGCGGTCTCAAGTTCCAAGCCAAAGTCGTAGGTTTCACAGTGACCTAGCCTACTGAGAATAGTAGTCAGTTGTTTACTGCGATAAAGGTGACGTATAGTGGTACAGAGGAGGATATGGTTAGGCAACTTCCACTCTCCCTTTGTCACAGCACGGCAGATGTCCTGAAATAATAAAGAAAGCAATTAGCATTGAAGTGTTCAAGCAACTACAGTGTACACAAAATAAAAAGTATGCAATATTACAAGGCAAAAAAATATATCAAAGTGGAGTTAAGTCATACCTGACTTATAGACAGCACAAGGCGTCTTGTCTTCTCACTCTTCTCCAAGTCAGCATCACCAGAAATGATGAGGGTCAGGAACCTCATGAGATCAGATGGCAGGAGGTCATCCAAGGACATGACCAGATCATCAGCTGTGGGAGGCCAAGGAAGAGAATTGGCCTCCCTGAAGGTCTTCTGGATTGTACCACGAAGAAGCAGGGCCACATCTTCATACTTGTCCTTGCACCCCATCTTATATGCATGTGTCACTGCATCTGAGATGGATAAGCTAGCACTGTATATCAAGTTATAGGTGATACAACCCTTCTCCTCTGCTGTGACATTAGCAACGGCAATCCCCTCATGCTTCTCAAGTTTGCTCTTCAGTTTCTCACTTCTGTACTCGGGATTGGGGAAGCCATTTCTCTCCAACTCCTGGGTGTAAACAAGACGCAGTGATGCAAGCTGCACAATCTTGTTCTGTCGTATCACTTGATCTTGAATGACATCAAGTACAGCATTAAATGCCATATGATGTGCAGCAGCCATGGGAGCCTGCTCTGTTTCATTGACAGGGTTGGTATCAAGGGCTTTACCTCGGGATATGACTCCCTTATGCTTTGCAAATTTCAGGTTGAATGACTTGCGACATGACTGATGGTAATTCGCTTCTCTCGCAAAAAGGTCCTCACCTTGCACCATGTGATGTAGAGGGTGAAGACCAAGTTCAAAGGCTTGAGGCGTAATCTGTTTCCATGTAGGCTCCTTCAATGCTCCCTCCTTAGCCTTATATACTGGGAACTTGATGCATCGTTCAGTCTTTCCCAACACTTTCACTTCCAGCTTTCCACAGAAGATACACTCTGGGGGGAACAGCTGCTTAGCAGAGGAGGTCCGTGGTTTACGAGGTGAGCGTGATGTTGAAGCTTGCTGAGATGTTACATTAGGTCTTTCCTGTAAGCGTCCCTGGTTCTTTGTAAACTTTTGGTAGCAGACTCGATGATAACCAGTTGTTTCTAAATTGGCACCTTCAAGACTCTCTGGAATACGATTACAGACATCCTCCATGCGAAACGGTGAATCAATAGCTGTTTGGAGACGTCTATCACGAATGCTGTGTAGCAGAGACAGCTTGTCAGTTGCAGACCCTTTAATTTTACTGAGTGGCGTGAAATATTCATGCTCAAAGCCATGTACATGTAAAATACAAGTTTCAGGACCATGGTCTTCTGATTTGACATCATCATCTCTCTTGGATTTCGTTGTAGCAGGTGCAAACTCTTCAGACTCACTATTTCTTTCTTTCTTGTGTTTCTTTGATTTAGACTTGGGCATTATTAGCAACGATCACCAACTATCCAATCCTAATTTCTATTGCGTTCTCTTTTGTAGTGTTGGATGATACTGAGGGCACCTACATGTTCGTGTGTGTGCGCGTGCGCGTGTGTGCGTGTGTGCGTGTGTGTGTGTGTGTGTGTCCATCTGTGTGCGTGTGAGGGGGGGTGGGGCAAGCAAAGTTCCCACGAGAACTCTGACAGTTCTCATAATAACTCTGATCATCCTTGCAGCATGGGGGGTGGGGCAAGCAAAGTTCCTGCGAGAACTCTGACAGTTCTCAGAATAACTCTGATCATCCTTGCAGCATGGGGGGTGGGGCAAACATAGTTCCCGCGAGAACTTTGATAATTAAATCAACATTGCTCTTTGCATTTGTGCCTCAACTACACATTTTGAAAATGACCAGACAGGAATTTGCTTGCCACTGAGGTTCTGTCACAGATTTTCAGGGTGTAACAGTGGCGGTTTTAGGCACGGGCGAACCAGGCAGCCGCCCGGGGCGCCATCTTTGTGGGGGGCGCCAAATCACATGGGGTGCGCCACGAGCAGTTAAAAAAAAATAAGTGCTGCGTAGCGGTTTTCAATGAAGTACAAAACATTGTGTGGGGAATTGGTGTTTTGGCGCCCCCTCTGGCTGCAGGTGCACACCTGCTCGTTGAGAAGGTGCCGTGCACAGACGGAATGAAACCCCCACTGAAGTCCCCCCCCCCCCCCCCCCCCTTGGAGGAAGTCTTGCCCGGGGCGTAACTGGACGTAGAACCGCCACTGGGTGTAAGAAATATATGTGAGGATCTGCCTGAGACACAGGTTAATTTTTGAGGAGGACCCTGATTATGCGGCATCCTCCTCTGATTGATGAGAATGAAGCCAGTGACTTTTTTGCATTTTTGGAAATCCAGGGTGGCAACCAATATAGCCAGAATAAACATACACGTGACCATATTTCAAGTGGGCATCATCAACATTTGTTTATGAGACATCTTAAAGACTGTAAAAATACAAAAGTTAGAAAACATATATCAATAGGGTCCATAGGGGAGGAGTTCCAGTGATCCAATGTCACCGATTTTGTTCATTTTTTTGTGTTTATTTGAGTTTTTATGCACTATATATATTATCTAATCATGACAATCCTCATCTCTATCAATTCTTCATACAAAGACAAAGAGAAAATGGGGTGGATTGTGTCTGTAGAATGTATTGTTCAAGATCTATGTAGATTTAAAGTTTTCATTTTTCACAGCCGAAAATCAAGCACAGACACGAAAGATGGTGAAAAAAATCATACATGGGACAATAATTTGCATGGGGAACATCAAAATTCCTTTAATAGACACCTTAAGGATTACAAAAAGCTTGGTTAGAAAAATATACCTTTCGAGTGCATGGGAACCCCCCCTTCCTACCAGACTGGTCCTAACAAAAACATGAATAGGCTCTAAGCATAAGTTCCTTGTAAAGTCTCTGTGGGACTGAAATGTTGAATGTGTTTCATTATTTATGCTGTTCTCATGCTCTTTTTTATTACTGCTATTTACTGCTATTTCAGGGCAGGATATATGCTCAGGTTCTAAAATACTTAATTACAAAACATGCCCTGTCTGGTGGCTGTTAGACGTCATTCTTGAAGTGCACTTTTATTTTATTATTGAAATAGTATAAACTATTAAAATGTTTGATTTCATGGAAATGCAACTTTTTTGTTGAATGTTTGTGTGGCTGCACTTTGTAACTCAGGAGCTAATAAATGAGGCATAGAAAAAGAGTTTGTGTCATGTCGTGTAAAGGTTTTGGTTGTTTAATTATTCTATATCATAACATTATTGTAATTCAGCTATTCATGGTACACACTACATGCAGATGCAATATAGACCTCATTAGACTTTAATGTTTGCCCCCCCCTCCGCCTTGTCCTGAATGTTTATTTTGGTGAAAGTAATAAGTAACTTATTACTTATTACTCTACACAGAAGGTAATATTGTAAAGAAACTTATTACTTTCAAATGCAAGTAACTAGTAATATGTAATATATTACATTTTGGAAGTAACTTGCCCAACACTGGTGGTTATGGGACGCTGATATATGATGTCTTCAACGATTCACCCTAAGTTCCAGTCAAACACTAGTTAACAAAATGTCCCTATTACGCATCCCTCCACCTTTATTAGGGGTCCAAGCCAACAGGTTGGATCCCTATTGTTTTTGTAGTGATTTTTTTTATTATTTAAATTGAATACACACTACCGCCAGGTGTGTCTGAGTGTGTGTATGAGTTTGTGATTGTGTTAATGTTGGTGTGTGTGTTTCAGTGTTTGTGTTAATGCACGTGTTCTTGTTCAGCTATCACCACTAATCTTCGGATATAATCTCTCTCTCCACCCCTCTCTATCCATCTGGCTTATTTCTCATCTAACCCAACACGTGTACCAGCTGTACCCTGCAGAGATGCTATTGACACTATAAGCACCTGTGTGTGTGTGGTGGTTCCTGACAATGGTATATCGGGCCTGATTTATGACACCATCTGCCTGCCGGCTTGTGAAGAGACAGAGCGCAAGATGCACAAGAGCAGGCCTAGTTAAATCTCTCTCTCTCTCTCTCCCTCCCTCCCTTCAATTCAATTCAAAAAAGCTTTATTGGCATGAGAAATTTGCATTGCCAAAGCAGCCGAACAATAAAATAAGCAGCGTTATAAAAAGGTAAGGTATATTGTAAAAATATTAAGTATGAACCTTTTGTACTTTAAAATGTGCAATATTAAAAAAATTACAGTATCTCGTGTAAACAGAAGTTAGAGATACACTCTAAATACACAGTTTTTTGCATTATGGAGGATTAGTGCAATTATTTTGTGCAGAGTGAGTCCAGGGGGATGAGTCTATGGGGAGTTTTTAGGTCCTTCTCTCATCACAACAGGTGATGATTCTTGCTGCTGCGTTCGCATATTGTTGTATTTCTCCCAACAGGTATGGCAGTTTGTGAGCATCTGGAGTGTCTTTGAAGTCATTGCATGTCTTTGTAATCCGTGGGGAAGTGTGTATTCCTGATGTCTTCGTATGACTGGCAGGAAGTCAGGAAGTGCAGTTATGTCTCTAGTTGGTTGTGTGTGTAGTAGGTGCACATGCTGTCTTCTCTTGGGAGCCAGGTCTGTCTGTGGCGTCCCTTCTCGATGGCCAGGCTCTGTTCGCTGAGTCTGTATCTGGTCAAGGATTTCCTCCGTTTTGGGTCGGTCACGGACCGGTGGTCAGGTATTCTGGTACGGTGTAGTCTCTGTTAAGGGACAAATAGCATGCCAATTTACTCTGGTTTTTGGCGGACTCTTTCCAATGTGCCAAATACTTTTCCTTTTGTTTGCTTATAATTTGGTTTTGCCTGACGTGTTTGTGTGTTGGACAGATTCCCAGGACAAGCTGGCTAAAGGGACACTTTTCTGGGTGTAACTCTCTGTGGGTAAGAGCCTTGTTGTGGAGTGTGTTGTTGTCGCTTTCCTTAAGGTGGTTATACAATTTTAGGGCTCTCTTCTGAATTTTAATAATGATTGGATATCGTCCTAATTCAGCTCTGCAGGCATTATTTGGTGTCTTTCTTTGGACTTTTAGTATTGATTTGCAGAATTCTGTATGAAGAGTTTCAATTTGATGTTTGTCCCATTTTATAAATCTTGGTGGGTGAGTGTGCCCCAGACTTCACAGCCGTAGAGCGCAATGGGCTCTATCACTGCATCAAATATTTTTTGCCAGATCTTAATTGGGATGTCTAGTTTGATATTTCTTTTCATGGCATAAAATGCCCTCCTTGCCTTGTCTCTCAGGTCATTAACAGCTTTGTTGAAATTCCTGTGGCGTTCATGTTTATGTCGAGGTAGGTATCGTTTTTTGTTTGCTCTAGACTAGAGAGTAACAGTGTCTAGGTGGAATGTCTATTTGTTAAGGCTGGGTCTTTTTCAAATATCATTATTTTGGTTTTACTAAGGTTCACTGTTGGGGCCCAGGTTTGTGAGAAGCTTTGCAGAAGATCTAGGTGCTGCTGTAGGCCTGCTGTAGGTGCTGATCTGGGCTGTTGGTTGGGGACAGCAGCACCAGGTCATCTGCAAACAGCAGACATTTGATTTCGGTGTCTACCAGTGTTATGCCGGGGGCTGCAGACTGTTCTAATGTCCTTGCTAGTTGGTTAATGTTGAACAGGGTTGGACTCAAGCTGCATCCCTGTCTCACACCCCGGCTTTGTTGGAAGAAGTCTGTGTGTTTCTTTCCTATCTTAACTGCACATTTGTTGTTTGTGTACATGAACTTTATGATGTCGTAACTTTTTCCTCCAACACCACTTTCTATTCATTTAAACAACAGACCATCATGCCAAATTTAGTCAAAGGCTTTTTTAAAGTCTACAAAGCAGGAGAATAGTTTGCTTTTTTTTTGTTTTATTTGGTGGTCAATGAGGGTGCTTAATGTGAATATATGGTCTGTTGTACGATAATTTGGTGAGAAGCCGATCTGGTTTTTGCTTATGGCATTATTTTCAGTCAGGAAGTTAAGGAGTCTGCCATTTATAATCATACATAGAACTTTACCGAGGTTGCTGTTGACACAGACTCGTCTGTAGTTATTAGGGTCAAATTTATACCGGAGCTAAGAACAGTGTTAAGCAGTTTTAGAATTGCCAATTGGAATTTGAGATCTGTATATTTAATCATTTCGTTTAGAATACCTTTAGTTAGTTTAAGTTTAGTTCTCTTTAGTTTAAGAGAACTTATTTTGTCCTGTAGTTCTTTTAATGTGATTGGAGAGTTCTGATCATATTTAATAACTGATTCTAGTGTTTGTAATTTATCTTGTATATGTGTTTGTTCTTTGTTCTTTACAATAGAGCCAAAAAGATTGGAGAAGGGATTTACCCATAAATCTCCATTTTGAATTGCTTAATTCTTCCCGTTTTCGTTTGGTAGGTTTGTTCCAATTTTCCCAGAAATGGTTTGAGTCTACAGATTCCTCAATTTGGTTTATCTAGGCTAAAATGAGTTTGACACCCCTGCTATAGACACAGCAAACGTTGAACTCTGCACGCTACACACAGCACACGTTGAACACACGTGAGGGGGAGCAACCTCAAGAACACAGAAGGAAGGGCTCACTGAACAATTCAGCCTGGTATCCAACAGGGCCTGCCGTAGCCAACCCCTGGTTTATAGGGATCCCATACAAGGAAGACAGACTTGTTGATAAAATATCCCAATAACAGACAAAACAGTAAAAGAGTATAAAATCGTTCGTTCCAACTCGCGCCAGACCAGTCCCTCAAACGGCGAGTTGGAAAAACAAAGCAAACCAAATAAACCGTGCTCTAGGATGTAGAGTGGAGATCCGTCCGCCAGCGCCGTCCCTCGCTGGTCACGGAGGCCGGAGCGGACCAGAAGACCTGCACCAGATCCTCTACAGAACAGACAAAACGATGCGTCAGGGTGATCAGACGTTACGGAATCCGACTCACTCACGCTTACGCTAGAGTACGTCCCTTTCTGACGGGACTCGCAGGCGTTGTAGGGAAACGACGGTACGTCCGAAAGGTCCTTCCTGGCTTGCGAAGTCTGGTCGCGTAGTTCTCCGGAGGTAGCGGGTAGTGATGAGCGGTCCGGGTTGTCGGCGTCCAGGCATAAATCCTTGTGTCCTCGGGCTGAAGAGCGCCCTGAACTCCATGTTTTCGCCCCTTTTATTTCCTGGTCTCTTCTTCTGTGTACAGGAAACACTGAAAACACAACGTACACCCCAACCCACAGTGCCCCTAGGGGCAGGGAATATCGGCTCTAGCCAGAGTCTATTGTTCGGGATCTGGGGGGGGAAAAGCAGTCTTTTTAGTTAATATACTGTTCCCCCCTTTAGTCGCCTTCCGCGACATAAACATCAAGACATACAATTCTAAAAAGAACAGATGAAGCTGCTACCTTTTTTCCTTCGCGGTTTGCCTACAGAGCAGCGCACCTGCATTTAATATATCCGTGTATTGTCACAATTTCTCAGTATCAAAGGTGAAAGTAGAAACGGGTGGCCAAAAGCTGTCATATTGTTAGTTATCACAGACAATTTTAAGTAGAAACGGGTGGCCAAAAGCTGTCATTTGTTAGTTATCACAGACAATTTTCAACAATGAATGATCTGTACGGAGCTCCATAAGGGACATTAGGGAGAACGCTCCCGGACAGAACCTTAGTTTGGAAGTCATGCTTAGTGACGCGACAAATAGCCTACTTCCAATTGAAATACAAAATTTAGAAAATAGGCCTACGTGTCCCTGATCACGTTTCAATAGATTAAATAACGTGACAGTGTCACGTATTTTCGTGAGACCAGGTTCGAGCGTGTGCATGGTTTGAATTGCGGGTGTCTCACGCCGAATGCTTGAGGCATGAGAGCCCTGTACTTACGTGACACAAACCAGCACCGCAAACGTTCTCTCCCGCTTGAGATGACGTCTTTCATTATATGTTCATGGGTCTGATTCGCCGATTTCCCATGCAGATATCCCCGGAGATTCTCTGGCATCTTCGACAATTTGGCTATAGATTGTCTCATTACACGCTAAATAATATAATTATAGCCTAATTATATATATAGCCTAAACATATATATATAGGCAATATATATAATTAGGCAATACATATATATACATATAGCATTTGTGGTTTTGGCATAAACATAACTAGGGTGCACTGTACTATCTGCGCACACCCTTTCTGAAGCCTCTCTCTCGCTCCCTCTCTCTGTCTCTCTCTCTGTCCCTCCCTCTCTCTCATTCTCTCTCTCTCGTACCGTTTTGTGGAGCACGTTAATTGTCTTAGAACACTCCCATTCAGAATGCATTGGTTTACATTTCGTTCTGTGTAGCACGCAAAAAGTCGGACTATCGTGCTCTGGAACACGCTTCAATAGATTAACGTTCGTGCGCAGGAGCACGCAATCGCGTGATACCGGGTTGGACCTACACACATGCCCTGATGGCCTCTCTGAGGTGCATGTACAAATTCACTGCCTGATATGGATCTGTTGCTAGAGTGAGATTGGAATCAGCCATAAAGATGTTGCATAGTTCATATAGATCTGGATCACACGGTTTGGTCTGGCGAAAGATACATTCATTTTTGCACAGTTGAAAATCACCATCTTCAATTGGGGAAAGGAAGTCTCTTGTCACATAGAGTTCAGGTAATGCAAACATCACGTTCGGCCGACCGCTGGGGACGTTAAGGTTTTTCGATGGCCTGATGGTGTGTGTTCCAGGTCTGTGCAGTGTCATCCAACTCATCCTGTTAAAAGCAAGAATATAAAAACAGTAAATACATTAAGGAAGAACTATAAATGCATATCCAGGGCTGTTCGCTTATTTTTTTTAAGTGGTAGCATTGGTGCCAGCAAGCACAAAAATTCAGTAGCATAAAAATACAATTTGTAGCACACAGTGTGATCGAAAACTTGCATAACCTTAACCCTTGCATTTCACTCTAATTACCTTTGAGCATGTCATCTTTGTCTCATTTGAGATTCACAATTAATATTATATCCTTGTGTGCAGTAATAATTGTAGAAAAAATTAATAGGAATAGGGCTGCACTTATTTAGACAAGAGCCTAACCTGCCAATAGCAACTTTTGCTGATTCGGAATTGTTTCCCCCCATAGAACAATAATATTAATATCTATATCTGCATATTGTTTATCTACACACATAATTATTATAATAATGATAACATTTCCTTTTAATTAAAACCAAACTTTATACATTGAACACAGCCTATTGAATTAATTAGTATACATATTTCTACAACTTAGGATAAATTAAATAGGTTGTTGTGAATGTTTTTGGAGTAGTTCTTCCATGGCTTATTTCAAAATGTGTCTATAGGCGACTGTTGACTGCTCTCAGCTCTCTGCAGCTGAAGGACAAGATGTGTCCAGCCAAAGTGGCGGGTGGACTCAATAACTTAAGACTACTTTACCCAGTTTGGCGAGTGTTAATTTTGAGCCCTCTAAGCAGTGTTGTGCATCACTTATGGAAGTAAATCTGTGCCATCGGATTTTGAAAATAAAAACCCATTGAATTCTAAGCAATGAATATATATGCATTGAAATAACGTAACTCAAAATGAAATGTTTGTATTATTGGATATTTTGAATAATTATGAGCTATTGCATGTATAAACCCATGCATGCACAATCCCATTCACAAATATATACAAGTTTTAACAATACTTGCTACATTTTTGTAGTTGAAGTTATTTATTTAGTTTAATTGATTATTTGTTTTTTCTTGAAGTGCTATTTTTTTTACATTACATACATTGCACATACTGCACCCCTGAAATCTTCAATATCCTCATCCTCATCCTCATCCTCATCCGCTTATCCGGGGTCGGGTCGCGGGGGGAGCAGCTCAAGCAGGGGGCCCCAGACTTCGCTTTCCCGGGCCACATTGACCAGCTCTGACGGGGGGATCCCGAGGCGTTCCCAGGCCAGTGTTGAGATATAATCTCTCCACCTAGTCCTGGGTCTTCCCCGAGGTCTCCTCCCCACTGGACGTGCCTGAAACACCTCCCAAGGAAGGCGCCCAGTGGGCATCCTTACCAGATGCCCGAACCACCTCAGCTGACTCCTTTCTAAGTAAAGGAGCAGCGGCTCTAATCCGAGTTCCTCACGGATGGCTGAGCTTCTCACCCTATCCCTAAGGGAGACGCCAGCCACCCTTCTGAGAAAACTCATCTCGGCCGCTTGTACCCGCGATCTCGTCCTTTCGGTCATCACCCAGCCCTCATGACCATAGGTGAGGATAGGAACGAAGATCGACCGGTAGATCGAGAGCTTTGCCTTGCGGCTCAGCTCTCTTTTCGTTACAACGGTGCGGTAAAGCGAACGCAATACCGCCCCCGCTGCTCCGATTCTCCGGCCAATCTCACGCTCCATAGTACCCTCACTCGCGAACAAGACCCCGAGGTACTTGAACTCCTTCACTTGGGCTAAGGACTCATTTCCTACCCGGAGTAAGCAATCCACCGGTTTCCTGCTAAGAGTCATGGCCTCAGATTTAGCGGTGCTGATCCTCATCCCAGCCGATTCACACTCGGCCGCCAGCCGATCCAGTGAGTGCTGAAGGTCACAGGCCGATGATCCAATGAGGACCACATCATCTGCAAAAAGCAGTGACGAGATCCTCAGACCACCGAACTGCAACCCCTCCCCACCACGACTACGCCTCGATATCCTGTCCATGTATATCACAAACAGGATTGGTGACAAGGCGCAGCCCTGGCGGAGACCAGCACCCACTGAGAACGAAACTGACTGGCTGCCGAGAACACGAACACAGCTCTCGCTTTGGGAGTACAAAGATTGGATGGCCCTGAGGATAGACCCCCTTACCCCATACTCCCGCAGCACCTCCCACAGTTTCTCCCGGGGGACCCGGTCATACGCCTTCTCCAGATCCACAAAACACATGTAGACCGGATGGGCATACTCCCAGGCCCCCTCCAGGATCCTTGCGAGAGTGAAGAGCTGGTCCGTAGTTCCACGTCCGGGGCGAAAACCGCATTGTTCTTCTTCAATCTGAGGTTCGACGATCGGCCGAACCCTCCTTTCCAGCACCTTGGAGTAGACTTTACCAGGGAGGCTGAGAAGTGTGATACCCCGGTAATTGGCACACACTCTCTGGTCCCCCTTTTTGAACAGGGGAACCACCACCCCGGTTTGCCACTCCTTTGGCACTGTACCCGACTCCCACGCGATGTTGAATAGGCGTGTCAACCATGACAGCCCCTCAACACCCAGAGCCTTTAGCATTTCTGGCTGGATCTCATCAATCCCTGGGGCTTTGCCACTGCGGAGATGTTTGACTACCTCAGTGACCTCCACCAGGGAAATTGACGACGAAACACCATCAACCTCGAGCTCTGCCTCCAACATAGAGGGCGTGTTATTCGGATTCAGGAGTTCCTCAAAGTGTTCCTTCCAACGTCCGACGACCTCCTCAGTTGAGGTCAACAGAGTCCCATCCTTACTGTACACAGCTTGGATGGTTCCCCGTTTCCCCCTCCTGAGGTGCCGGATAGTCTTCCAGAAACACTTTGGTGCCGACCGAAAGTCCTTCTCCATGGCCTCTCCGAACTTCTCCCACACCCGCTGCTTAGCCTCCGACACGGCAGCCGCTGCAGCCCTTCGAGCCTGTCGGTACCCTGCAACCGAGTCAGGAGTCCTCCAGGATATCATATCCCGGAAGGCCTCCTTCTTCAGTCGGACGGCTTCCCTGACCACCGTAGTCCACCACGGTGTCCGAGGGTTACCGCCCCTTGAGGAGCCTAAGACCCTGAGGCCACAGCTAGCCACCGCAGCTTCTGCAATGGAGGCTTTGAACACCGCCCACTCCGGCTCAATGCCCCCAACCTCCACAGGAATGCCAGAAAAGCTCCGCCGGAGGTGTGAGTTGAAGATACCTAGGACGGGGGCCTCCTCCAGACGTTCCCAGTTCACCCGCACTACTCGTTTGGGCTTACCAGGTCTATCCGGAAATTTCCCCCATTCCCTGATCCAACTCACAACCAGATGGTGGTCGGTTGACAGTTCCGCCCCTCTCTTTACCCGAGTGTCCAAAACATGCGGCCTCAGATCAGATGACACGATCACGATATCGATCATCGATCTTCGGCCTAGGGTACTCTGGTACCAGGTACACTTATGAGCACCCTTATGTTCGAACATGGTGTTTGTTATGGATAATCCATGACTAGCACAGAAGTCCAATAACAAACGACCGCTCGGGTTTAGATCAGGGAGGCCGTTCCTCCCCACCACGCCTCTCCAGGTGTCTCCATCGTTGCCCACGTGGGCGTTGAAGTCTCCCAGCAGAACTACGGAGTCCCCTACTGGAGCCCCATACAGGACTCCATTCAGGGTCTCCAAGAAGGCCGAGTACTCTGAGCTGCTGTTTGGTGCATACGCACAAACAACAGTCAGAGTTTTCCCCCCTACAACCCTTAGGCGCAGGGAGGCGACCCTCTCGTCTACCGGGGTAAACTCCAACACCGTGGCGCTCAGCCGGGGATTTATGAGTATCCCCACACCCGCCCGGCGCCTCACGCCCTTGGCAACTCCGGAGAAGAATAGAGTCCAACCCTTATCCAGGAGTACGGTACCAGAGCTGAGACTGTGCGTGGAGGTAAGCCCCACCAGATCTAACTGATAGCGCTCCACCTCCCTCACAAGCTCCGGTTCCTTTCCCCACAGCGAGGTGACGTTCCACGTCCCCAGAGCCAGCTTCTGCCGCCCGGGTCTGATCCGTCGAGACCCCTGACCTTCGCTGCCACCCATGTGGCTGCGCACCCGACCCCAACGGGTCTTCCCACAGGTGGTGGGCCCATGGGATGAAGAGAGGGGGGGTGCCACGTAGTTTGTTCGGGCTGTGCCCGACCGGGCTCCGTGGCAAACCCGGCCACCAGGCGCTCGCCATCGAGCCCTCCGTCTGGGCCTGGCTCCAGACGGGGGCCCCGGGCTTCCTCCGGGCCGGGTCACATCTCCTCTTTTTTCGTTATTCATTGGAGTTTTTTGAACCATTCTTAGTCTGGCCCCTCACCTGAGACCACTCTGCCATGAGAGACCCTACCAGGAGCACAAGGCTCCAGACAACACAGCTCTCAGGTTCACAGGGACACGCAAACCTCTCCACCACGATAAGGTGACGGTTCCAGGAGAGGCATCTTCAATATATACGTTATAAAACAGCATAAACAATGTACATGGGGTGAGTAGTGGTGTAAAATAGCGTGATTCTGCAGTGGGAGCATTATTTGATAGAGGCAATTGGTCTATCCACATGTGTAACGTGCGATGGTGTAGGTCAGGGTTAGCATGAAGGAGGCAACATGCGAGATTCTCCTCACGGTACTTTTAGTATACTATAAGCTTTTGACCAGGTCTCCACGGCACTATATATATTTAACACACAGGTGGAAAGTCCGGGATTCCTGCCTACAACAAATCAGTTACTAAATAACTCATATTAAAAAGGGAGACTTCGATCGTATACCACTGTTTATTCTAGCCGAGCGGAAGAGCACGCACTTCTTCACTCCACGTTATCTCGTATAACCAAACGACAGAGGGAAGCGCTGTCACACTAAATTTGTACCGGCTGCCAAATTTGTACCGGGCGCGTCATCCATACGTAATCCACTCCAAATCTGCCTGGCAACAGATGATCGCTTCGTCCGTTGCCTGGCAACGGACGATCGCGTCGAATGACGTGGAAGGTTCACGAACATTCGCGAACCTTTTATCTAGCGATCCGTTATCTGTATTGTGCTATTTCGTCCCTGACCTGCTTTAAACACTCAGTTTACTTGCTAAATTTGATTAAACAATTAAATACAATACAAATATAGAGTAAAAACAAGTGTTATCTAGATCCGTTTTCTGTATTATGTTATTTCGTCTTTGGCAACATGAGCGCGAATGTTTTTTGAAACCCGCTTTTAACACTCAGTTTACTAGCTAAATTTGATCAAACAATTAAATACAATACAAATATAAAGTAAAAACAAGTGTTATCAAGCGATCCGTTAACTGTATTATGTTATTTCGTCTCTGGCAACATGATCGCAAATGTTTTTTGAAACCTGCCCGGCAACGGACGACGCGATCATCTGCTGACAGGCAGGTTTGGAATGGATTACGTATGGATGACGTGCCCGGTACAAATTTGGCAGCCGGTACAAATTTTGTGTGACAGCGCCACCTAGTGGCGCTACATATTATAAACCTGACTGTTACAACTGTACCCCTGAAATCTTCAATAAAGACGTTATAAACCAGCATCAAAATATGCCCGTTGACTTGCGTTAGCCTAGCTAGCCTAGTCTCCAATGATAAAGAACACCAATGCTAACTTGGGAATCAGGCCCTACGTCCAAAATTCCGAACTACCCTTATTTTTCAATTCGACGTCCTTATGTACAAGTGTCCGTTAGTATTGTCCATTGCTGAATCTTACAGAAACAACCCATACTAATGGCATATATGTAGAAAAATGTACTCACCGAAGCACTATTACTGCTGCTGTTGCCGTTGGACATGGCTAAATCTGTTCTATTTCATGTAGGCTACGCCGTCTAGGCTTCGCCTTATGGGCTTGTCCCGGTGGCGGTTTGAAAATTTCAAACTATGCACCAATCAGCCTGGGCACCGCCCACATTTCCCACGGTATCGTGTCTATATAACGCGGTGTATACCGTCGCTCATCCTCCCTTTTCTTTCAGCACTTGTGCTTATCAGCGGAAAATCGAGAATACATTAAGATGACTTCGACAAAACGGATCCCCCAAGCCGGTGGCAGCGGCTCGGGCGAGGCCTTGGACAAACGGCCCTCTTCAGGGCCACCTGAGAGCGCTCCTGGAGCTAGGTCCTTTTCAGGACCCCTATGCGCCTCCTGTCCCGCCTCCCTGGCACCGGGTGACGGGCACTTGGCGTGCCTTCGGTGCCTCTGCGCCGACCACGCCGCAGCTGCTATGGCGGCCCCCGTCTCCTGTGTCGCCTGCCGGGAGCTGCCTGAAGAGGGGATCCTCTCCAGGCATCTCTTCTTTTCCCCTTCGGTGGACCTCGCTGAGGCCATCGACCTGTTCAGGGCCGTGGCCCCTGACCTGGTGAAGGTCGCCATCACTGTCGTTCACCCCCCACGAGTCTCACCTAGGGTTTTATTCCCGCTACTTCCTGGTTTCCAAGAAGTCAAGGGAAAAGAGACCTATTCTGGATCTTCGCGTGTTCAACAGATGCGTTGCCGCGAGGAAATTCAGAATGCTCACTGGTGGGAGGAGCCCGTGAGAATCGTTCCCGGTTCGGGGCGATTCTCACAGACAGACTGTTATACCTTAGGCCACCTGCGTCCTACGCTTGTGGTGCGTTCCTCCATGTTGCCTCTTTCCCCCCCTCAGCCCGGTGACTGTAGGGTGGCGGTCAGACGGCGTGTTCACATGGCCTCTGGTTCACCTGCTTTTAAGAAGCGGCGTCCCTTGGAGCCTCGTGGACGGACCAGAGACTCGTTGCACGAGCCCGTGGATACGGCCGCTTGTACCGGTCTCCTGGTTCCCCACATTATCCCCTCTACCTCCCTTCAACAGTTTGTGGAAGGTGAGGATCCGCACGCTGGGGCTACAGCCTGCGGTCAGCGTACGGACACAGGTGCGGCGACCGGACGGCTCGCTCCCTGTTCAACGGGCACGAGCGTGACGTCTAGACAGTTCGTTGTCTTTACAGCGGCTGGTTCTGGTACGTCCCCTACGCTCGCTGAGCCTCCTCCCTTTCATGGGAAGCCCCCCCTGGTTCACACACAGTGTGGAGGCGGTAGGGGCCGAGGAATACGGGTTATTCCTGGACGGTTTTCCTCAGCTTTCGGCTCGCACTCTCTCTCCGACCGCTATGCGTGTTGGCAAGAGTGGTGCGTTCTACCATCGTGGTTGGACAACACGTTGAGATGGGGCAATCCCATACAGTTCAAGCGTCGTCCCCCACCCTTTTTGGGGTTGGTGGAGACCACGCTACGGGACCCGGCTGCGAGCACGGCTCTGGCAGCAGAGGTGGCCCGTCTCTTGGTGAAGGGGGCCATCACTGTTGTTCCCCCCCACGAGTCTCACCCAGGGTTTTATTCCCGCTACTTCCTGGTTTCCAAGAAGTCAGGGGAAAAGAGACCTATTCTGCATCTTTGCGTGTTCAACAGATTCGTTGCCACGAGGAAATTCTGAATGCTCACTGTCGGAGCGTTGTTCCGGTGTGTGAGAGAGGGCGATAGGTTCACATCCCTGGATCTCAAGGATGCTTACTTCCACGTCCCTGTTCGGCAGGCGCACAGGAGGTTTCTCCGCTTTGCCTTTATGGGGATGGCGTACGAGTACCAGTGTCTGCCGTTTGGCTACTCCCTGGCTCCGCGCACCTTCTCAAAGTGTGTGGAGACGGCGTTGGAACCGCTCAGGCGTCAGGGAAAGAGGATTCTCTTCTACCTAGACGACCTGCTTATTCTGAGCATCTCAGAGGAGACCGCGAGAAGGGACACCATGTTGGTGATAAACCATCTCTCCTTCCTGGGTTTTGCCATCAACTGGGAGAAGAGCTCCCCGCTCCCCAGCCGGCAGACAGTCTACTTGGGGCTTTGCCTAGACTCAACCACCATGACTGCGATGCTTTCGCCTCCTCGGCGAGACACCATCCTGTCGGTGCTCTCCCATTTTCGCGTTTGCAGAAACGTGACCGCACTGTCCACCATGCGCCTGTTAGGGCTGATGGCAGCTGCCCATCCCGTGATCCCCCTGGGTCTGCTTTTTATGCGCAGACTCCAGTGGTGGTTTGCTCGCCAACGGTTGGACCCCAGGCGACACAAGCTCAGGGTGCTCCTCGTTCCCCGTTCGGTGTCGCCAGACCTGGAATATCAAAAAAAAAAAAAAAAAAACGCCCTTCTCAGGGGTGTTCCCCTGGGCAGGGTGGCGTCCTACGTAGTGGTCTTCACGGACGCCTCGTTGACGGGTTGGGGAGGGACGTGCCTCTCTCACTCGGTCGGAGACGAGTGGCGCACGCCCCCTGCAGCACACATAAATGTGTTGGAGCTCGACGCTGTGAGGAAAGTGCTGTTGCATTTCTTTCACCTGGTGCGCGGCCGCCACGTTCTGATCAGGACAGACAGCGTGTCGGCGGCGGCGTACATCAACAGACAGGGGGGAGTCCGCTCCCCTGCTCTCCACCGAAAGGCGGTCGAGCTCTGGCTTTGGGCTCATCAGTATCTCCTCAGTCTGAGAGCCCTGCATATCGCGGGCGCCCAGAACTTTGGGGCGGACCTCATGTCTCGCGGCGGTCCCCGCTGAGACGAGTGGCGGTTACATCCCGACATTGTCAGACTGATCTGGCAGTGGTTCGGGACGGCGCAGGTGGACCTCTTCGCGTCCAGGGAGAACACGCACTGCAGGTGGTGTTTCTCCCTCAGCCCTCGGGATCTTCCCCCGTTGGGGGTAGATGCGTTGGCACACACACCTTGGCCGCGGGCTCTCTTGTATGCGTTTCCCCCGCTCCAGCTGATCCTTCCTCTTCTGGAACGGGTAAGACAGGAGAGACTGTCCCTGATAATAGTGGCCCCGGAGAACCGTTCAGCTCTGTGGTTTCCAGAGCTGGCTGCGCTCTCGCGGTCAGCGCCGTTGCCGGTACCGTTCAGGCTGGATGCCCTTTCACAGGCCCACGGGACGGTGCACCACCCGCCCGATGTTTCGGGACGGCTGTTGGTTTGGCTCCTGAGAGGTTGATCCTGCAGGGCAAAGGTTTGCCTGAGACGGTTATCAACACTATTCAGAGTGCTTGTGCGCCTTCTACTTCTTCCCTCTATGCGGCGAAGTGGCGCGCCTTCTCTAATTGGTGTGAGAGGAACCACGCTGTCCCATCTCAATGCGAAGTGGGAGGCGTGTTTTCGTTTCTGCAAAACTTATTGGAGAAAGGTTTGGCCTTCTCCACTATCAAGGTCTATGCGGCAGCCGTTTCGGCTGGCCATGCAGGCTGTGATGGTGGACCGATCTTCAGCCATCCACTGGTCAAGAGATTCTTGCGTGGGGCTAGACGGGTTAGGCCTGTTTTCACGCGTGCTTACACCACGCTGGGATCTCCCCACCGTGTTGCGCGGATTGTCAAGGGATCCTTTCGAGCCTCTTTCTCAGGCCCCTTTGGAGGCCCTGTCCTTTAAGACGGCGCTCTTGTTGGCCTTGGTTTCTGCCAAGCGGCCCGGTGAGCTAACCGCTCTGTCTGTCAGCCCGAGTTGCTTGTTGCTAAACGAGGACAGCTCCTTCGCGTTACTCAGACCTAATCCTGCGTTCCTCCCGAAGAACATTATTAGTTATTTTCGGTCGAGGGATATTGTGCTTAAGGCTTTTCACCCCCCGCCTCATTCTAGTGAGGCGGAGGCGGAGTTGCATCTCCTGTGCCCGGTTCGGGCATTGGCTATGTACGTGAATTGCTCGGCCGCGTTCCGCTCAACACAACAGTTGTTTGTGTGTTATAGCGACGCTAGCAGGGGCTGCGCTCTCTCTAGCAGCGGTTTTCTCGCTGGATATGTGAGGGTGTTTGCTTAGCCTACTCTCGGCAGGGCTTGGCGCCACCGTTGGGCGTTAAAGCTCACTCCACACGGAGCGTGGCCGCTTCAACGGCTCTACTCAAGGGCGTTTCGGTGGAAGACATCTGCGCGGCTGCGTCTTGGTCTTCCCCCGGCCCCTTTGTCCGTTTGGAAACCGTGTTGCTCTGGTTTTTCTTTTCCTTTTCATGGGTTCCATGAAGCACGGATTAGAGCCGGAGTCTTTACAGACTCACTTTTTTCTCTCTTGATCATTGACTTGCTTGATCTTCGAGGAATTCGTTTTTATTTAAGCTGTTGTGTTTTACACTTCCTTGGCTTTTTGAGTCTTAATGTGCTCTGGTGACTTAAGTTGTTTTGACTGGGGTCCAGCAGGAGTACATTGATCGGGCTCCGCTCGCAGCTTCACCTTAGCCCATAAGGCGAAGCCTTGACGGCGTAGCCTACATGAAATAGAACGATAGTTATGTTATTATAACTCTAGTTCTATGATTGTAGGCGTAGTCGTCTAGTTGCCCACCTGCTGTACCCTCCAAATGCTGAAAGAAAAGCGTGGAGGATGAGCGACGGTATACACCGCGTTATATAGACACGCTGATTGGTGCATAGTTTGAAATATTCAGCGCACGCAAGTGCGCGCACGGGACAAGCCCATAAGGCGAAGCCTAGACGGCTACGCCTACAATCATAGAACTAGAGTTATAATAACATAACTATCGTTTTGCCTTCCCGCGTGAGAGAGTCAGGTATCCAACGACGCGCCCACTCGTTTGACCGCGATCTAGCATCTAGGATCGATTGCTCTTTCTTGGGTCCCCGGTCCCGGATGTTAACACTGAATTTCGTACATTGAATTTTGATGGTGACTTTGGCGGACTGAATTTTGGGATGTTGAAAATATTTGAGTTGAATATTTTAACGTTGAATTTTTTAACGTTGAATTTTTTAACATTGAAAAATAAAGGTGAATATGATATATTGAAAATGCAAAGAGTTAAATTCAGAGGCAAAAAATTCAGATAGGTTATTTCAATGCATAAATATTCAGTGCTTATAATTCAATGTGTTTTTATTTTCAAAACCCGATGGCACAGATTTACTTCCATATTTTGTTTGCAAATCCAAAAGATTTGTTTGCAAATCCTAAAGTTTTGTTTGCGAATCCAAAAGTTTTGTTTGCGAATCAAAAAGTTTTGTTTGCGAATCAAAAAGTTTTGCTTGCGAATCCAAAAGCTTTGCTTGCTGTTGAGCTGATTCTTGTGGGCGGGACCTACGCCGAAAGATGTAAGACACGTCTCTATTGGCCAGTCTCGATCGGAGTGACAGCTTGGCAACATCCACAGTTAGTAACGAGAGAGGGAGTTTTGAAGTCCATGATGAGACAGAGCGGGAGTCGGGAGCTGAGAGGACCGAAAATCAATGCGCAGGTATGTCTTCCGTCATAGTAATAGCAAGAATGTTATGTTTGAACTGGTGCATGTAGATTGCTTTTGTTTAACGATCTGTGGATGTTGTAATGGGTTAAAAAAAATACACATTATTTTGTCAGCCTGTAGCTGCTAGCTTAGCTCAATTACCTAGTTATAGGTACGTTACGTGCCCAGGCTGCCTATTAGCATGCATGACGTTGTGCATGTAGCTACTAGTTAACCGGACTATTTGTGTTCAACGATCTAACGTTAGTTTATGTTATATTTGTGATGTGCTGTATTATTTTATCAGCCTGTAGCCAGCTTAGTTAGCGTTAGTCACTTTCTCGTCGTAGGTGACGCTTGCTGAGCTGCCTGGGTTTCCATCCACATGTTTTTACGTGCATTTTCAATGTTAATAATGGCGGCAGACGAAAACATCAGAACTGTGTGGAGCGACGAGGAGACCCTAACCTTCCTCAAATTAATACATGAAACAAACATCAATGTCATATTTTCATCGTGTTTTCTACATTGTTTTTCAACGTTTTGAGGTTTGATTGGCGCTGCGCCACCTACTGCTTATCTCGATGAACCAACTTTTGGGCCACCAACCGAAATTAACCTTTGGGAATATGGCTTTATGGTTACTTAGCATAAGTATGGGAATGTGTAGTGACATGGTATTATTTGTGTTACTGCCTGGTGGTGAAAATGGCTTAACACCTAGCTAATAATACTTTCCCTGTTTCCCAGAATGGAAAACCAACTTGGCAGATCACTGACCCAAGTAGGATATTGGCTATTTTCTTCAAATTTATATTAGTTCATGGTGTTGTCATTGTGGGAAATAAGAGATCAAATATTACTTGTTTTTCAGTATTATCCTGTAGTATTGTACAGCTTGTGCTTTACCGGAATCAATTGTTAAAAACATTTATGCTATGCTCTGTATGATCACATTACATTGTTATGCACCTTAATATAAGCACATTATGAATTAAAAAATGATAGATGAAATTTCTTGCAGTCAAATCAAGTTTTATACTCAAAAGTGCATGCTTAAAATTGTATGTGTGAAACCACTCTCTTTTTGTTATCTTACTTTCATGTTATCTTAGGTTTCTTTTACCTTGTTGCAGGAACCCATGCGATGGCAGCTCCTGCAGAGAGTCAGGGATAGACTTACTTCTGTCATCAACAGGCAACCCATTGACTTTGAATACCTGCACTTTGCTTTGTTTGCTCTCAGGAGTTGCAGTTTGTTCGAGCTGGGGCAGCCTATATTGACGTTCCTGAGTGTGTGGTAGACAGTCTACAACAGCTGTCTGAAGTTATCAGCGCTTATCTCTCACAGAGTATTGTCCCTCCACTATTGGATGATGTAGCTGTGGTTGAATGGAGTGGGAGTGTGGGGCAACCCCGGCTAAACATAGAAAGTCAAACCCTCCTGAATCTACTCAGCACTGGGTTACCACTGACTTCTTTGAGTGACCTCCATGGGATTTCAAGGTCAACTCTGTATAGACGGATGCAAGAGCATGACCTCTCTGTCAGAAAATGCTGTAGGGACCTACAAAAAGACAGTTAGATGAATACTAATTTATTTATTTCATATGCGGCTAAATACCGTTTAATGAATAAATAGTGTGTTTTATTTAATTTGTGGATAAAGACAAATAAACTGCATGACCGTTACTCCTTTGTTTTGTGGTGGCTTGTTAGGCATTTTCAATGTGGTTAAGCGAAGTAACATAAGCCAATACGATTTATGTACTGCTGCACTCTTAGCCGATCAGAGACGGGCTGGTTAAGAAGCAGAAAAACTCTAGAAAGAGTGCGTGGGCTTAACGGAAAAAGGTGCGCGTGGGCTTAACGGAAAAAGGGGTGCGGGGGCTTAGCGGTAAAAAGTGTGATAATTGTGGACGGAATACGTGGTGTTGGATACTAGTATTTTATAGAGTGTTGGCACAGGTATCCTCTGGCAGAGAAACGTTGTGTGCCACTGGAAGTTTGTGACTTTCTACTCCACCGGAGAGGAACCAGGAAGTTTGTGACTTTCTACTCCACCGGAGAGGAAAAGACTTTGGCGGTTGGTTAGCTGCTGTGGCTGACCAAAGAGGGACTCTGCTACCGGACCTGCTTTGCACACTGGATTATAATTTTCTTTTTCCATCTCGCCTTGATAGTTTGGTTGTTAACCAAACTCGTTGACTCTGCCGTGCTGCTCGTCCATTCCTTCGGATACGTGAGTAACGGAGGACGGAGGGTGTCGTTGCTCCCTAAAGCAACTCAGGATTTGTTTTCTCCAATGTGCACCAACTGATGGGCCCCAACGGTTAGAAACCCAAGCGCTTGGTAATAGATACATTTAAACCGGTGAATAGATACATTTGAACCGGTTCATCGCTGGCAAATCATTTCATGTTTTTTGTGTTCATATGCTATTGTGGTTTAAAATACAATTATATTTTACGTGCATTTTGTTATTTTGTTCAAGGGTTTTTCTAGTACATGAGTACTGACTTTGATATAGCACAAATAAATGTGTACATGTTCTATCTTTATTTGTTTGTCCTGAACATTTCATTGAATAACATCTATTGGTAAACAGGAGATTTAGCTAATTCAACATCAACTGCTAAGCATTCAGGATCCTGTTCGTTAACACATTTATATAGTAACCTTAAATAATAATTACACTTCCGGCGCCAGGAAGGGGTTACAATGCTATTCTGACATATCAGATGATGTGCTAGATCAGAAAGTTCTATAGGTCTATAAAGGCAAGAATGCCCCATGCTGGCTACAGGCTAGTGAAAGGATCGCGACAAGCAATGGGGCATCGGATTTCGTGGAGAAGAGTAAAGATGTCATTGCAGCGTGTGGATGGTGCAGGAATAATTGCCAGGATGGTCCAGCTGTCTTGCATTGCAAGACGAACGTACTCTGTTCCCGCTCCCTTGTCTCTTGTCCATATCGACACAAACCACAAGTTGATAAGGTGTTATTTCTCCTACTGAACGATTTCTAATCATTGGTGATTTTATGTCACCCAATCATAATATCAGTGCTGTATAACAATTACCTTTTTGTTAGGTACAACATTGTGATTTTTGGAGCAATTGATGGCTTTTCAAGGAAGGTAATGTTTTTTTCACTATTTATCTTGAGAACTACTACACAAGTGTCCCACTTCGTTACTGATCTTTTACCTGGACACAGCTGGGAATAACAAAGCAGAGACCGCTTTTGGATTCTTCATGGATGGAGTTCGGAAAAATGGATGGCCATCAAGGCAAGCGCATTAAATTTGTGTTCAGAAGAAAGATGACGATAAAATGTCAACACACAGAATTTTAGAAATAATATGCAATGGGTTATTTAAAAACAAACAAAATACCAATCCATGTTCCCAACAGCTGGGGTCACTGGTAGTGAATGTTTGATCACTTCTCTGCTTCAATTCAATGACATTTTGGGGCTTACCTGCACTCATTTACAGTTAATTCAGTGGCATAGAAGAGACCTGTTGTAATATTAAAGAAATAAGGGGAAATTATGCTTGTTTCTAACACAGTAAAATATATTATTTTATACCTTGTCTTTCTTTCAGAGTACGAGCCGATCAAGTGGTTGAAAATGTAGACTTCGCTAGATGCATGTTTACTGTGCGAGGAACAGCCCGTGGCAGCTTTATTGCTGGAAAAAACGTCCATAACCAGAGGTAATTGAATACCAGAGCTCAACTGTTTCAGAAAATATTAGAATACAAATAACCAACTAGGGCTGCAACAAAAAAATCGATACATTCGATAAAAATCGATTACTAAATGCGTTGGCAACGAATTTGGTCGTCGATTCGTTGTGTCGCGCGATTAATAAGTTACTCATAGGCGCAGCACTGTTTACAGCCAGCCGCCGACAGGTTGGTTCATGGTTCATGCACGCCCACAGCGAGCTTTAGTGTGAGCGACCACAGCTTGTATTTTGGTCATATCTTAAAACTGGACTGTAGGCAGTGGTGTAGTGGTCCCTGGAGAAGTGGGTATACTCTAATGTTTGCCCTTTTTTAACGCAGCCCAGAAAAACGCCCTGTTTTAAAAACAGTGACATGTGAGACTACTCTATTTAGTTTACCCAAAAATCCTTCAGTAGTATTTGTTCATTGTCACATAATTTCTGCAGCTTGATCTCAGGGAGGAAGGATTATGAAACTAAACCAATACTGGCCCACAGACTAGTGACAGACAACTATGCATTTTGAGTGAACTATTCCTTATTCCTGGAATGACAATTCTCTCACTTGGCAAGTCAGTAATTTATTTTGTAAACTGTGTCTTTGATTAGCTGATTTGCAACACAGCATGTGCTAGAGTGGGCCACTATTATACAATTAACATGACTTGATCAGGAGCAGTTTGTAGGTATCACTGGTCACACAGGCAGCCTGCATGAATGTAAAATATAGATGAGGCAAACATGGTGTTTCAGTAATTTTTTGAACATTTATTTAAATAAAATACTATAATGACAATGCATCCTTGTTCATATTTCACCTTAGATTAAAAAAACGCACATCATTCTCTTCCACATCAATCATCTCGTTAGATATATATAATATCAATATATATATAAATATCATATGATGATTGAACATCATCATTCAAATTATTCAACAACCGAATCAGTAAAGGCAGCGAGTATTAGCCAATAAGAGGCAGAGTAGCGTGGGTCATGGCGCACAGAGCTTTTGGCCGTGATATTATATATACAATTATATTATATTATATACTATTATATATAGAGCTCCGGGAGTCGCAGTTCACCCTGGACTGCACTGCACTGAGTTTGACGGTTGAACGCTGATTGGCTGTTACGTTACATATGTCACTCAGTGGCCACGCTGTTGAACGTTGATTGGCTGTCAGGCCTACATAAAAGTGTTGTACCTTCACTGTCTTTGGGTTAAAAAAACTGCTTCAACTCCGTATACGTCTAGTCCAACCGAAAACTCTGTCAGCTGCTGCTACTGCAGACGTGCAGACGGGCTCGGAGTCGGCACCGTGTGCATCAACAAAAAGCAGCGGTAGTAATCACACAACCGGACGGTGTAGAAAGTCCCGTCAGTTAAAAATAGTAATTCAAAAATAAAAATAAATTCATGTTAAAATCGGCAGGATATAGAGCTAGTTAGCTTAAAAAAATAATAACGAACCAATGGTCACAAACCAACACATTCTCACTCCGAACGCGTCGATTTTTGACTTTGGCTTCAGTTTCTGACGCAAAAGGGTACCCTTGTGCTTCTTTTTTCAACGCATGGGGTTTTCAACTCGTTACAATGTAACCCCTTCACGGGGGACCCAACGGCTGCGCATAGAGACGCTATGAGCATTCATCCCATTGGCTAACGGAAGAGCCGATGGCTGCACTTAGAGACGCTATGAGCATTCATCCCATTGGCTAACGGAGGACAATGTGCTTCTTTTTTCGACGCAGGGGGTTTTCCACTCATTGCAATGTAATCCCTCCACGGCAATATATGAAGCTATGAGCATTCATCCCATTGGCTAACGGAAGACCCGGTGGCTGCACATTAACAGCGAAGTTACAGTGAAATCTGTGACATTCCTCAACACAACTACACCAACGTGTCCTTTAATTACAAAACATGCATGGGATAAGTTTATGGGCATCAGTTGTCCTGTTTTGTGTTTTGATTGAGAGAAACAATCGTTTTTTTGATCAGTGTTGGGTAGCTGAGGTCGTTGCTATAGAGGCCACGTCCTTGCGCTTTTTTTGACAACTGACAGAGCAACCCTTTCTCATCAAAATTACGTTCCCAGAGAACTATTCGGCATTCTCAATTACGTTTGTCTAAAAAACGTATTTTGTCCGTGATTACGTTTTATTGAACATATTGTAATGACCTCGCCGGTGACATAACGATGTCGAGTCATTAGTAGTAGGGATGTCCGATATTGGCTTTTTTGCCGATATCCGATATGCGATATTGTCCAACTCTAAATTTTCGATTCCGATATCAGCCGATACCGATGTCGATATTTGGGTTATTTTTCCTCAAACCTAATTTAGGTAACATTACATATCTCCTGTTGTGGAATTAACACAACATGCTTAATGTTATTGTGATGCCTCACTGGATGCATTCTTGAATGCAACAAGGCTTTCCAAATGTTAACATTGTCTGTGCAAAATAAGAAAAATACTTCAACTTAATTTAAGGGAAAAGTGCCATGTTTATTTTTATTTTTTTTAATGGTCTCAGACAACAGTTTGGATTACACTCTCCCTGAGATAATCTTGACAATGCCCACAACAAATAGGGCAAACTTGACTTCACAAATGATAAAACATTGTACCTGAACAACTATGTGCAACATAGCAGTATGTTTCTTTAACTAAAACTCAATCACCTTAATTGAATAAATGCACAAATATGAGTCAATTACAATGTGCACTGTACTGCACAATTTTGAAAACATTTATTTGAGCTATAAAAAAAAATATATATATTTTATCGGTTTTAAGGCAAAAAAAATCCGATACCGATATTGACCAATATTACATTTTTATGCTAATATCGGGCCGATAATATCGGTGGGCCGATAATATCGGACATCTCTAATTAGTAGTCTCGCAAAGCCAGACCAAACTACAGCAAGTAGAATGGTCTGGAGCCACGCTACCTCGAGCCGTCTATCCGTGGGGAAACTGGGCGGGCCTGTTTTTATTTCTTTAAACCAATCACAATCGTCTAGGGCGGGGCTAAGCCCGGGAAGCAGCAGCGGTGTCCATGCCAAATAGAACATCTTTCTTCCTCAACAAATGCTGTAAGCAAATCTTTTGCAGTTCTTTGCAATTTGACGGAAAGAGCCAAACATGCCAACTTTACAGCGCCGTCAAAGTCCTCTTCAAAACTCGCCATACTGCCTAGTTTCCGAGTTTGAGGGGGAGCACAATACGGGAACGCCAGCAACCGGAAGGGGAGGAGTCGCGGCCAAATCCGACGCTAGGCAATAGACGCTGTCCACTTCCGTTCAGCCAGACTAAGTCATTAGTAATTGAAGGAACTTTTAATGAACCAAAACCAGGTCACTGAAACCCGTAACTAACGGCAGAAATCCCAGCCAAAACAAACCCTGGTTACCCCGGCAACCCCCAACACGGTCTCACTCA
This sequence comes from Gadus macrocephalus, assembly GCF_031168955.1. Classification (NCBI taxonomy): domain Eukaryota; kingdom Metazoa; phylum Chordata; class Actinopteri; order Gadiformes; family Gadidae; genus Gadus; species Gadus macrocephalus. Next base: position 16,226,047 of record NC_082383.1, read on the forward strand.
CGTGCAGGCCCCCACCCTCGTGTTCTTCCAAGGCCCTCCCCCAGCTGACCTAATTATTCGCCCCCACACTGATTGACAAGAAGAACATTACAATACATGCACACAGAACAACTGGCATAACGGACAACGAAATACAATGCAACACATTTTATTTATTTTTATTTTTTTTATTGCCATGGGCCCCCCCACAACTGCCTCACTTTCCCCCGCAGTCCGTCGGCCCTGCACATAACACACAAACTATTTAACTGTCCCAGGGTCGCTACAATATCGTAAATACGAATTCGTTCTCAGCCTATTTTTGCCATTTATTTACCGTGTTACTATGGCAGAATAAAGAATTAATTCATGCATTATCATTCAACTTGAACATGTGTTTTTACAGTATAGAGTGGTGGAGAGGGATGACGTATGTTGGCAAACCCGGAAGTGAGCGTCGCCCTCGGTTCCCCAGACAAAAAGCCAACGGGTTTTCCATTGGATTTTGGATTATTGCAGAAAAATCCTCAACTCCTCAAAAACGGAAAATAAATAAATAAATAAAAATAACCGTGCTCCAAAGAACGAAGTGTAAACCAATGCATTCTGAATGGGAGTGTTTCTCCGATTTTTCCATGTTACACAACGAAATGTAAACCCATGCAAATAAAGACTTCATGGTCATAATAATTTAAATATCATTAATCTACTACTGAGTGTGTAGGGAGGGATTCTATTTTTTTCAACGGGGCTGAATCCAGTCACTTGACCGTCATGGTTGCTATGGTGGTTGCTATCGACCGCCCCCTCTAATAGGCTACTCGTGGCTCTAAAAACCAGAGGTGGGACCAAGTCATTGTTTTGCAAGTCACAAGTTAGTCTCAAGTCTTTGCCGTCAAGTCCCGAGTCAAGTCCCGAGTCAAGACAGGCAAGTCCAGAGTCAAGTCACAAGTCAAGGCCGACAAGTCTCAAGTCGAGTCCCAAGTCCTACCGTTTGAGTTTCGAGTCCTTTCGAGTCCTTTCAACAACAGAGAAATAATATTTAAGATTTGTATTTATTAAGCCTTTTTTTGGAAGAACATTGTTCAAACACTCATTTCAAAAGTGTAAGCTTAACCTTTTCAAGCATGTCACAAATTTGCAGCGCTTTGCAAATCTACAGTTATGACAACAACCGCCATGACATCACAACCCCTGCACACATACAGAAAAACATTTAAACATGCTCACACACAGAGCGTAACCTTAACCTTTTCAACCATGTCACCACTTTATAAAAGATATCCTCACTCTCAAAATTAAAATAAAATAAAATAAATAATCTACATGTAATACATTCATGCCTCTATCAGTTCAGGTTGCTCCCTTGACAAACAATTGGCATGCATCCATAGAGAGACTGGTGTGTGTGTGTGTGTGTGTGTGTGTGTGTGTGTGTGTGTGTGTGTGTGTGTGTGTGTGTGTGTGTGTGTGTGTGTGTGTGTGTGTGTGTGTGTGTGTGTGTGTGTGTGTGTGTGTGTGTGAGAGAGAGTGTGTGTGAGAGAGAGAAAGAGAGAGATAGATTGTGTCTGTGTGTCTGTGTGTGAGAGAGAGATTGGAAGGGGACTGGATTGGAAGTTGTGCTTTTCTATGTCAGGGCCCTATGCTGCATTGCATTTGCAAAAGATCAAATTGGCCAAAAGTCTGTCAGTCATTTGTGCACGATGGGGACGAAGTATGATGCCACCATGGCTGAAAACTCGCTCCACTGGAGCACTAGAGGCAGGCACTGCCAACACTCTGATGGCCACTCGGAAGAGTGAAGGAAGAGTCTTCATGTTCAGTGCCCAGAACAAAAGGGCCTTCTGTCCATCGGCTAGGTCTAGGTAGTGACTTAGCTGTAGTGCTGGAAAGGTCCCAACATCCTTCTTCTGTCTCTTATGATATGCAGCAAACAGCCCTTCTGCTTCTCCAAGGTCCTCTTGCTCTTCTTCATCAACCAGAAGCACAGGTTGCTCAGTCTCTGCAGCATCTTGTAGGATCAATTCTGGAAAAACATTTAGCAACAGCAGAAACAAAATAGCCCTTATTACCATTGGTGTTGATGATGCAGCGTTGGACTGAAAAATGCAATTATTGATGCTGTCAATAATTGCTGATCAGACTATGAGGAAAAAAGTTGCATTGAAGTCAATAGTATTTATTACCTTTAACTCGTTGTGCCACCTCGGCCTTGACGTCACGATTGAACAGCACATGAGGCTCCACCCACAGCAGAGAAAAGGCTGGATCCAAGGCGGCTGCTTTGAGGTAGACTGGGTCTGAAAAGGGGGCAGTGATCCCATCTTGAGTCCTGGCGATTTTCACGTTAATGAATATCCCAAGAAATCTTTTGTTCAGGGATGCCTGGAGAATTCTGACCAGGCCGCTCAGGAAACGAACTTGAGTCTTCAGCTTCTCAAGGTGGTGATTGAGGGACAAGACGGATGGAACAACTGCACTGATTGTGACAACCTTCTCTCCCTGTGTCAGATCAGTTGCTTCTCCAAACGGTTTCAAAATCTCCACCAACTCCTTCAACAGATTCCACTCTCGTGGCGTGAATGACAACTCCTTATGCCCAGCCTTTTCTAGAACGGCACAGAGCCTTAGATGATCACAATGGAGAACTGCCTTTACTTGCCTCAGTGTTGAGTTCCATCTTGTGTTGACTGCAGCAGGGATGCCTTTCTGCTCCCCAAATTCACTATCAAACACATCTTTGAATGTTGTGCTGAGCTCCTCTGTATGGACTACCTGTCCCTGGATGTGTGCAGCAGTGAGCTAAGTTTTGATAACTTGGAAAGAGAAGGACATGCCACTTTTGTTTCTTTCAAACCACCAGCTGAAGTGTATGTGCAAAACACTGCAGGCGCTGTTTCTTTGCCATAGCAGCATCTACCGTTTGCTGTTCTTCCAGGGTTAAGTCACACCAGAGGTCAGGGTCATCAAGAAGATCTCCGTCATCATCCTCTTGTTCACTGGGGAAGCACACAGTGAATGCCTTTCGCATGTTAGCAGCATTGTCACTTATAATGTAGTCCAATTTATCTTTGATGCTGTATTCATCGTGTAACCAATTTTAGGAGTGTAAAAGTGAAATACAGTATAATATAAGTTGGACTAACAATAAGACCAGGGGCCGTATTCACAAAGCATTTTATCTTACCGCTAGGAGTGCTCCTAACTCGCGCTAAAACATTTTACGTAGGAGTTTTTTCTTAAAAGTTATTCACAAAGCCGCTGAGACCTACTCTTACTAAGGATAAATCACAAAGAGTGAACTAAGAGTGACGCGCCGTTGCTATGGATTACGTCAATTCTCATGCACGAGTTTAGAAGCAGTCAGTTCGGTGATTGGTTGTTCAGACGAGCCCACTGAATCACCGAAAAACAAGGAAATAGCCTAGGCTAGAAATGAATTCCTATTAAGTAGTTATAGTGCAGTTTGCAGAATACACGCATGATGACAATTTTGTGCAGACCACGATAATGACGTTGTAGCCTGCACGTTCAAGAGAGAGAAAGCAAACAATAAAAATACGTACAATTTAAAAGAAAATCAACACAAGTGTTGACTGATTTGTGCCAAGGTGTTTACCTAAAATGTGTTTTCAAAGTGATCCCTAAATGCCGGTCCACTCGGTTCCACACGGCCAAATTCATTGTCATGTTGATCGCCATCATCATCATCATCATCATCACCATCGTCTGGCTGTGGAATGTTCCTCCGCTTGCAGAGGTTGTGTAGAATGGCACATACAGTAATGACTGTGCTTGCCCTCTCTGGGGTGAGGCGTATTTCGCCGTGGAGGACATGAACCGACGTTTCATCTGCCCAATTCCTCTCTCCACAACATTTCGTGTATGTTTGTGTGCTCTAGCATATATGGAAGAAATCAGTAAACAATAATAAATATGGATTCAACAAATAAAAGGCGTCAAAGAGCCAATACGATGTGTTTTACACGTAGGACTAAGCGTAATATGCGTAATCACTTACATGTTATACTTTAACTGCTCCCGGTTGTGGATTGAGGTAGGGTGTCTAGAGCCACGTCTTGCATGGATAGTCACTGTCTCCCAGCAAGTGACACTCAACTGGTACATCTCAAAAAGCTGCCTCAGACCGCTCTCCATTAAAATGCGCGAATCATGGGTAGCTGAAGATCCAGGCCACTTTGCAACAACATCCAGTAGGCTATGTTAAAATTTGCATCAAAAACAACCTGCGTCTTGATGGAATGCACTTTCGTCCTATTGACGAACACGTCCTCGTCTTTTGATGGCGCAATTATTTTTATGTGCGTCCCGTCAATAGCACCGACCACACCGGGCATACCTGCAATTGCCATGAAGTTGGCTTTGATCCTGTGTAATTGTTGAATGTCCAAAGGAAAGTTTATGGCACGGCTGACTGATGGTTGCGATATTTTTAAATCGTCGGCATTGCAAAGTTGCATTTCCCCTGTTGCTAAATAACGTAGTGTGGCCAAACATTTTATTTCGGGACTAATCGGATTATTCCTGTTAGTCTGGGATGTTATTGCATTGCGATTAACTCCACAACAAGTTTAATACCCTAACATTTCGTCTCGCAGGCATTTACGATTCTTTGTGAATAGGTCTTACTGAGTTAGGAGTCCTCTTGAGGACTTTTAAGCTCTCCTAGACTTAGGTGCTACTTTTAGGCCTAAAATACTTTGTGAATTGCTCTTAGTGAAAAAAGTTAGGAGTCCTAAATTTAAGAGTGACACGCCCATTATTTTTAGGAGTTACTCCTAAATTCGCCAGTTAGGACCTACTTTTAGCCCTAAAATCCTTTGTGAATACGGCCCCAGGACCAGAATCAGAAGAGACCAAATTCGAGAGGAGCCACTGTACTGAGCAACAACAATGAGGCAGACACAAGAGTAACAATTGAGTAGCCACTCTTATATTTTACAGTGAACAAAGTAATTTGTCTGGTTCGTACAAAATGCAAAATATTATACCAAACAGTAAGAAAAATAAAAAAGTAGTGTGCACACTTAAAACAAAAATGTCTGTTGGGGTCCTTAAAATAAAAGAAGTTGTTGCAAGTTCACCTGATTCCAAGGTTCCTTGTAGTGTAATGTGAGTGTATTATTTGTGTGAATGAGTGTGTACGTGAATATCTCCTTGGTGCTAATCTTCAATCAGGGTAGTTGGCTCGCCATCTTTTACAGCAGGAAGTTGTCCTGAACCTCAGACTCTTCAGTCCTCTAAAAAACCTGACCTGTAGACAGGGTCACACAATACATTCAACACTATCCATTCTCAGATGCATCATTAGGGATATCAGATGTCAAAAGATGCACACAATTACATCTTATTCTGACAAATCTTCATCTCTATTCAATTCTCAAATCTCTGTCTATGTTGTACAACGTTCAATCTTTAGTGTATCATTCATGAGAACTAAATATTAAAGTGCTCACACATTTACCTGTTCATGTGAACAGTTTAAATAATACTTATGGCAAGTAACCATTAACATACAAAACCATTAATTATAAACATCTGAACCATGTGCAAATAACATAACAGTACACATTTTGAGTTAGACTCAGAGGTATTAAAGAATTGTGCTTAGTTCACTCTTACACTATAGGCCTATTCATGTCCGAGATCTGCACCAAAAATTACCCTCTAATTGCTTTAAACTCAGTTGGAATAACATAAATGTCTTCAATAAATTGCACAATACAAAATAAACTATTGTTTTATATTCATCACATTCACAACATATCAAATTACTCTTTTTTCCAGAGTAGCTAAAGAGCAAATTTCTCACCGTTGCTCTGTGTATCAAGGTGGAGCATGCCGATGCCGAACCTCGTAGCAGCTCTCCGGAGGACAGGCAAGCAGTTAGCCTGCTAAGCACAGAGCTAGCATTAGCATGGACGACGACGGTAAGCGTCAAGCTATCTTTTCATCGGATAATTAACTCGTCTTACCGACGTAACTCTCCTTCGTTCAGCCACTTGGCTCCGGACCTCTACTGGGTAAGTGCTCCGACTCTTTTTCCTTTTTCACAGGTTTCACTCTGGGTTTTTTCTCTGGTTTTCCTCTTCTCCTTAACACACAGCTGCCCTCGCTTCTCTGGCTGAGATCCGAAAAGACTGGAAGAGCAACGCGACTGCACTTCCTCTCCGAGCCGACAGGCTGAGCGTGGCCTGCGTAGCTTCTGATTGGCTGCTGAGAACTAGGTACCCTACGTGGGACCATGCGAGTTGAGCGATGCATTCAAAATAAATAAGATAATTAAAGTAAACAGTCTCTCTTCTTTTATGGTACTAAATTAACAGTGTTTCTTACACCTGGTTACACCCTCCCCTCCTGAACTTATGCACGTCCCTGTGCATAGTATACAGTTAAAGGAAAATTATTCGAGGGGTCAGGGCAGGGGGTTGGACAGGTTCTTCTCTTATGACTTCTTCCCAAGCTGTGGACAGTCCTTGAAAGAATGATTTCACTGCTGTGATCAAAGGATTTCCTAGCTCTGTATAATCAAGCCGTCGTGGTGGTTGACGATTTCTTTCAGATCTCCTGACAGAATCATTTGTATCTGTGTTCTCCTCTGTATCCATTGGGATTGTTCCATCCTTTCCTTCCTCAAGTTCTGCTCCTTTAAAACCATCCTCCTCAACTGGAAGTTGTTCTCCTTGGACATCTGGATTATCATCCTCAGGTAAGTCATTTTGAATCAAGGCTGGTTCATCGGCTTGCTCGGTTGGTGTGACTCTATCGGCGGATAAGTACTTTTGCACAGGCTCACTATTTTCCTCCGCAGGTAGGTACCCGCACGGCAGCAACAGGTCCCTGTGTAGCGTCCTTAGGGGACCATCCGCGTTTTCAGGTTTAACAGTGTATACAGGGAGAGTGCCTGCTCTTCTCACCACCACATGGACAGTGGGTTCCCATTTGTCCGAGATCTTGTGTTTTCCCCGGATGCGGACATTCCTGACCAATACTCGATCTCCAGGTTCCAGGTCTGAGACGGTAACATGTTTATCAAACCTTGTTTTGTTCTTGAGAGCGATCTTTGCAGCCTTCTCCATGGCTATCTTGTAGCTCTCCTTGAGACGTGACTTGAGGTTTTGCACATAATCAGAGTGAGATGAATGTTGACCCTCTGGTACTGGCAACTTGAAGGCAAGATCAACTGGCAGGCGAGGTTGGCGCCCGAACATCAGTTCGTACGGGGTGAAGCCAGTCACCTCGTTCCTGGTGCAATTGTAGGCATGGACCAGGGGTCTCACATGATCACGCCAACTGGACTTGTCTTGATTTTGGAGAGTGCCCAACATATCAAGCAGGGTACGATTAAATCGTTCCACGGGGTTGCCCCTAGGATGGTATGGGGTTGTCCTCACCTTGTGGATTCCAGCCACCTGACAGAGTTCCTTGATCGTGCGGGACTCGAAGTCTGGACCCTGGTCACTATGTAACTTCTCCGGGATACCATAGTGTACCATAAAGTTTTCCCACAGACACTTTGCTACTGTGCGGGCCTTTTGATTCGGTGTTGGGATGGCGACCGCAAATTTAGTGAAGTGATCTGTGATCACCAGTATATCCTTGGTTCCACTTTTGTCAGCCTCCAGGGACAGGTAGTCCATACAGAGGAGCTCAAGAGGTCGAGTGGTCCTAATGTTGACCAAGGGGGGTGCTCTTTCAGGTCGTGCCTTCCTCCGCACGCACCTGCCACATGTCCTCACTTTCCTTTCCACACTCATGACCATCTTTGGCCAATAGAATCTGGTCCTTACAAGGTCCAGTGTCCGGTCGACTCCCATGTGACCCATATGGTCGTGCAGACTGGTGAGGACTGTGTCGCGGAGCTCAGCTGGAAGAACAAGCTGGTAAGTTGTCTGTGGCCCCACTTGGCGTCGCCTGAACAGGATGTCGTTATGGAGCTCGAGACGATTGAGTTCTCGGAGGAGGAGTGGGAGATCAGGAAGTTGGGTGCGCAAGGTGGGAGGTGGTGTGTCCCCATGTTCGATCTGGGTGATTACATGCTTTATACATTGGTCAGCTCTCTGTTTAGCTGCTATCTCAGCTTCAGTGAGATGGGGGACGGTTGGAAGACCTCCAAACTGTTCTTCTTGTCCATAGCTGTCGGGAACAGCACTAGGGTACATGGCAAGAACCTCCACTAAAGCAACACGATCTGTATCTCCCTCTCTCTCATCATCAGGACTGACACTGTAGGTGAGCTGTCTCTCACAGATTGCTTTCACAACAGACTGATCGACTGCATTGATGTTGTTTGGATCAGAGAGGTGATCTTGTGTGAACTGCTGTATACGTTCTCTCTCTTTTTGTGATTTCAGATCGTCTGCTAGTATCCCATGTGGTCTGCGTGATAATCCATCCGCATCTCCGTTCTGCCTTCCTGGACGATAGAGGAGTTTGAAGGAGAATGTGGATAGTGCTGCTAGCCACCTATAGCTGGTCGCGTCAAGTTTGGCCGTTGTCAGGATGTAAGTTAGCGGATTACTATCCGTTACAACGATGAACTGGTTGCCGTACAGATAGTCGCTGAACTTTTCAGTGACCGACCACTTGAGCGCCAGGAACTCTAGCTTGTGCGCTGGATAGCGGCTCTCGCTTCTTGACAGCCCTCTACTGGCGTAGCCTATGACTCTGAGTTGGCTCTCTTGCTCCTGATATAGCACAGCACCGAGCCCGGTGGTACTGGCGTCGGTGTGCAGTATATAGGGTTTCTGGGGGTCAGCGAAGGCTAGTACAGGGGCTGTAGTGAGGCTCTGGATGACTGCCTCAAAGGTTTGCTGGCAAGCTGGCGTCCAGCGCCCCCCGAAGGGCTCTTTTGGGTCATGGTATTGGTTTGTTTTCTGTCTTATGTCTGTTAGTTTCGCTTTTGATTTCTTGTGGAGAGGTGGGTAGCCAGAGGTTAAGCTGTGGAGGGGCTTTACGATGCTGGAGTAACCCTTAACGAACCTCCTGTAGTACCCAGCGAAACCGAGGAAGGATTTCAGCTCCCGTAGGGTCTGGGGGACAGGCCATGTCTTCAGGGCTGAAATCTTCTCAGGATCTGTCTGAACGCCACTTCTGGAGACTATGTGACCCAGATAACGGACTGATGTAGGTAGGCTGCAGGCGGTGACTCAGGCCGTAAGCTTTTAACTACATCAGCTGCTGGTGGGAGCAAGCTTTCATGGATTTTTCTGGATATTTGCAGAGGAGACATGCTAGGATCATTCTGGAGCATCTCAATGTGTATGCGCCATGCGTCATAATCAGTTTCATGATTAGGTCTGGGAGTCTTGCCGGAGAAGGAGCGGAGTCTCACTTGGGATTGGATGTGTGGGACAACATCTTGCCTCCGCACAATATGCTCGACCACGACCTTCTGGATGTCCGGTGGGTTCAAGTCACTTACTGATAGGGACGGTGCTCTCTTTCCATTGGTGAGGGGAACATGGTCAGTGGCACCGTTGCTGCTTGGTGTGGCATCTGGAAATGAGGTGTAAGACTGTTGCTCTTGATGAGTGGGTGGGGATACGACAGTGGTCTCAACATGTGTGGGGGAGGATTCTTCAGTTGTGGGCTGCATAGTTTCAACATCTTCCCCGATCTGAGACATCATTTCCTTCAACACCACGCAATAGTCTTTGCCACTCATCTTAGCTAGTTGCTTGAGCTCAGCTAAGTATGTCTTGGTAACATTACTTCCAACCTTGGTAGCGTACACGCTACTGAGTGTTTTTACTTCATAGACAACAGTGGGGTCATCTCGTGCTATGCACATGTACGGTAAGCGAGGTTCTAAACCTTCTAAGGCTGAACCGCTAGCATATTCAACGATCAGGTTTTGAAAGAACTCGGACTGTGAATCATCAACCAAAAGGATTCTCTCAATTTTACCATACTGTTTTAGAAAGTCAATCACTTGTTCATCTTGTTCAGCTACCTGAGTAATTCCACTGACAGTAACTGCATTTGGAATTTTGACACCAGACTTTTGTATGAAATCCATACTGGTCATTACTTCAATATTGATGCTCAAATCAAATGGCTCCTGGCTGGCTCGCCACTTCTGTAACCAATTTTAGGAGTGTAAAAGTGAATTACAGTATAATATAAGTTGGACTAACAATAAGACCAGGACCAGAATCAGAAGAGACCAAATTCGAGAGGAGCCACTGTACTGAGCAACAACAATGAGGCAGACACAAGAGTAACAATTGAGTAGCCACTCTTATATTTTACAGTGAACAAAGTAATTTGTCTGGTTCGTACAAAATGCAAAATATTATACCAAACAGTAAGAAAAATAAAAAAGTAGTGTGCACACTTAAAACAAAAATGTCTGTTGGGGCCCTTAAAATAAAAGGAGTTGTTGCAAGTTCACCTGATTCCAAGGTTCCTTGTAGTGTAATGTGAGTGTATTATTTGTGTGAATGAGTGTGTACGTGAATATCTCCTCGGTGCTAATCTTCAATCAGGGTAGTTGGCTCGCCATCTTTTACAGCAGGAAGTTGTCCTGAACCTCAGACTCTTCAGTCCTCTAAAAAACCTGACCTGTAGACAGGGTCACACAATACATTCAACACTATCCATTCTCAGATGCATCATTAGGGATATCAGATGTCAAAAGATGCACACAATTACATCTTATTCTGACAAATCTTCATCTCTATTCAATTCTCAAATTTAGTGTATCATTCATGAGAACTAAATATTAAAGTGCTCACACATTTACCTGTTCATGTGAACAGTTTAAATAATACTTATGGCAAGTAACCATTAACATACAAAACCATTCATTATAAACATCTGAACCATGTGCAAATAACATAACAGTACACATTTTGAGTTAGACTCAGAGGTATTAAAGAATTGTGCTTTTTAGTTCACTCTTACACTATAGGCCTATTCATGTCCGAGATCTGCACCAAAAATTACCCTCTAATTGCTTTAAACTCAGTTGGAATAACATAAATGTCTTCAATAAATTGCACAATACAAAATAAACTATTGTTTTATATTCATCACATTCACAACATATCAAATTACTCTTTTTTCCCTAATATCACCACTGCTTTCTTTCAGCACACGGAAAACAACAGGAAAATAGCACCAGAGCAGCTAAAGAGCAAATTTCTCACCGTTGCTCTGTGTATCAAGGTGGAGCATGCCGATGCCGAACCTCGTAGCAGCTCTCCGGAGGACAGGCAAGCAGTTAGCCTGCTAAGCACAGAGCTAGCATTAGCATGGACGACGACGGTAAGCGTCAAGCTATCTTTTCATCGGATAATTAACTCGTCTTACCGACGTAACTCTCCTTCGTTCAGCCACTTGGCTCCGGACCTCTACTGGGTAAGTGCTCCGACTCTTTTTCCTTTTTCACAGGTTTCACTCTGGGTTTTTTCTCTGGTTTTCCTCTTCTCCTTAACACACAGCTGCCCTCGCTTCTCTGGCTGAGATCCGAAAAGACTGGAAGAGCAACGCGACTGCACTTCCTCTCCGAGCCGACAGGCTGAGCGTGGCCTGCGTAGCTTCTGATTGGCTGCTGAGAACTAGGTACCCTACGTGGGACCATGCGAGTTGAGCGGTGCATTCAAAATAAATAAGATAATTAAAGTAAACAGTCTCTTCTTTTATGGTACTAAATTAACAGTGTCTCTTCTTTTATGGTACTAAATTAACAGTGTTTCTTACACCTGGTTACAATCGCATATTGCCTCAAATTGGTCACAGATTCGTTCAGCTGTGTGGGAGCCTTTAAAGCGATTGCAGGCCAAGAGATTTGTCTTTAGCTGTATCCTCTCTGTCTCTCTCTCTATCCAGTGGACAGTGATACCAAGGAATCCCCTCATCTTTCGGTCAGACCAAATGTCCACAGTGACTGAAACATGCTCAGTGTTGCTCAATTGAGTTTTCAATCTTGAACGTCTCTCCCCAGCGAGGCTCTCTGTTTTTGATGTCAACGTTCTGCGACACACTGGGCTGTACTTACTGTCAACTACTGTCAGAAAGTGCCGAAAACTCTTGTTTTCCACAATAGACAGGGGAAGGTTGCAATCAATAATCAAGTCGGACAGTATTGCATTAGTAATAGCTTTCTGCTGTGGATGACTCATGCTGTAATGACCTACACGACTGTCCATGAATTGTGAGATTGAAGGCTGTTGTGGTTCATCTATGATGCTTTTATTCATCTGGTATTCTTCAAATCTGAAACAGGTAAGCATATCAAACAGATGTCAGAAAATGCTAACATTGTGTTAATATTCTTTTTTGGGGTTAATATTAATTGTATTGTATACTTTTAGAGTGTGTGTTTTAACATTTCATTGATAAAATACATTTCATTTGCAGTGTCCCCTTACTTATTAATAATATTTTGACTGCTGTACCTTGCCATCAAACAGCCCTTTCCAACAGGAAACTGATGTATGCTTGTTAATTCACTCTCTCCAATACACCAGATTCCATTGGCAAAAACCGCAATTTTACCTGCATCAGACAGAAATTGCTGGCCTACTGCTGGCTCAATGATAAGTCTAATTGTGCAATTCTATGTCTTCGGTGATAATTCAGCTTAGTCGTGATTTACCTAAATTCAGTGGCGTCTTTGCATTAGGGGCCAGTGGGGCACGGCCCCACCAGAGAACGCTGCCGTGCAGGGCACGATTATACTTTTCATTTTTTTTTCAAAAATGTCATTGAGCATAAGTTAATAATACTGTAGCGACCCTGGGACAATTAAATAGTTTGTGTGTTATGTGTTGCATTGTATTTCATTGTCCGTTATGCCAGTTGTTCTATGTGCATGTATTGTAATGTTCTTATTGTCAATCAGGGTGGGGGCCTGCACGCGAGTGAGACCGTGTTGCCGGGGTAACCGGGGGTTTGTTTGTGTGTCGGTTTTTTTCAGTGACCTGGTTTTGGTTGATTAAAAACTACGATCAATTACTAATGACTCGACATGATTATGTCACCGGCGAGGTCGTTACATTGGTGTCAGAAGTGAAACTATTTTATTTTTATTTTTATTTATTTTTTCTCGGTCCTGCTGTGCTCGGCGAGTAGGCTGAAGTTGCGATCGCCGTTAGCTCTGTTTTTGTTGTGGCTTGTTCTCTGCAACAATAATGCTTCCTGCGGACTGTCGGGTGAAGATAGAGATGGACGACTACGGCGAGGGGGCATGTGGAGAAGCCTCGGAGTCTCTGGTGAGGGGTAGAACCAAACGGGAAACGGCCGCCGTGGAAAAAGATGATTTTTCACGCATAGTTCGCAGCGCCGACTGCCCGTGGCCACCACAAGACGGCGACAGACACGGCGGCGCCTTTCTTACATCAAGCCCGGTGTCCATCAAGACGCCTAGATACACCGGTAAGGCTGACTGGGAAGCTTTCCACGCGCAATTTGAACTTTTAGCCGATGCTGCCGGATGGTCAGTGAAGGTCAAAGCGCTACAGCTTGCGATGTGTCTGGCGGACGACGCATTGTCTTGTTTGTTGCTGCTTAGCCCAGAGGACAGGGGGGACTATGTTGCCCTAGTGGGGGCACTAAGTAGGCGTTTTGGACTATGTGTTAAGCCGGGGCTAATGCGCTCAGAACTCTGTAATAGGCGCAGGAAGCCTGGGGAGACGCTGCGGGCACTGGCCAACGATATCGAGAGCCTGTCTCGGCGAGCATACGCCCACATGCCGCCAGCCGTGCAGAGCGAACTCGCTCGGGATCAGTTTCTCCAGGCCCTTTCCCCTACAGAACTACGCATTCAGACCCAGCTAGCCCACCCGCAGACTTTGCAAGAGGCCTTGGAGATGGCCATAGAGAGGGAGCTGGTGTGGGCTGGAGCAATCGACGGTCATCCTGCTCCTCAGCCGATGGTGAGATCGGCGAGGGAGAGGAGTGAGGACTCACAGAAGCCAGCCTGGGTGGACGAGCTCACTGAACTCGTCCGCGCTGTCTCTATGCAGGCGGACCGCCGCCCCCCGTCTCGTCGAGAGCAGAGGGTCTGCTGGGGCTGCGGGCAGCCTGGCCACCTTGTCAGAGAGTGCCCTACAACTGTGAGAGCCCAGGGAAACGGGTCAGGGTCCGCGTAATTGGGGAGACGCGAGGCCCTGCCCCCTTACCCCCGCCGTCGTCGTCTGGAGGAGCCCATCATCACAGCCGGGGGGGCGGAGCTCCACCCCCCCCAGAAGCAGACGACAACATCCCGGAGCCTGTTGTCGTGGTGGGGCGGACCTGGGCGGGGGACTTTTGTCATGTTCCTGTCACTGTTGAGGGGGTGGCCTGTTTGGCTTTAGTCGATACGGGGTCTACTGTGACCCTGGTGAGGCCAGACATTTTGCCGACCTGGACGGTACTCCAACCTACAACCGTGCAGCTCCGCACAGACACGGGGGAGAGGGCTCCCATGAAAGGGAAGGGGTTGTTGTCCATCTGCGTAGGGGGAAAGACTGTCCTCCACCCAGTGTGGGTAGCAGCTGTGCAGGACCCCTGTATCCTAGGGTTGGACTTCCTGCGGTGCACTGGCTGCCAGCTGGACCTTGAGAGGGGGGCGATTGGCTTCCAAGGAGGGCCCACAGTCTATATGGCCCCGCCAAACACCTCCTACATCCGCCCCCCACCGACAACAGCTCAGATGGAACAGTCACACGTCACCGGCCCCCTTCACCCCCTTGCAAAGACCTTCCAACCACCCTGTCTTCCCGATCCCTGTCCATTGTCTCAGTCCTCCTCCTGCAACCCTTCCCCCTCCCTCCCACCCCCTTGTGTCAATGTTTCGGCTCCTACAGACTACTCCCTTGCCACCCCAGCACCCCACCCCATGAGCCTGGGCCCCTTCCCCGCCCAGCTTCCTCAGACAGGTGAGGAGACTGTGCTGTCGACTGTGCGGGCAATTTGGCAGGGGCACTGTGATGGACTAGACCCTCAACAGCAGGAGCAGCTGTGGCTACTACTGGCAGAGTTTAAGGACAGCTTTGCCTTGAACGAGAGCGATGTGGGTCAGACACACCTGGTGCAGCATGAGATCGACACTGGGGATGCCAGGCCCATCAGAATGCGCCCGCGTCGCCTGCCCTTGGCCCGCCAGGAGGCTGCGGACCAGGCGCTGTGGGAGATGCAGCAGGCAGGCCTCATAGAGCCCTCAGATAGTCCCTGGGCAGCAGCCGTGGTGATGGTGCCTAAGAAGGGGGGTAAGTGGAGATTCTGTGTCGACTACAGGCCACTTAACGCAGTGACGAAGAAGGACTCCTACCCCATCCCACGCATTGATGAGGCCTTAGATGTCGTAGCTGGGTCGTCCTGGTTCTCCTCACTCGATCTCCGCTCTGGCTACTTCCAGTGCCCTCTCGCCCCTGACGCCAGACCCAAGACTGCATTCTGCACTAGCAGAGGACTGTGGCAGTTTCGGGTCCTCCCTTTCGGCCTCTGCAATGCACCTGCGACCTTCGAGAGGCTGATGGACAGAGTGCTCGCCGGCATCCCCCGGCAGCAGTGTATCGTCTACCTGGATGATATACTGGCACACGGGGGCTCCTTCGAGACAGCACTTGCCTCGCTGCGTCAGGTTCTGGAGAGAGTAGCTGCGGCGGGCTTGAAGCTCCATCCTGATAAGTGCCATTTCCTGAGGAGAGAGGTAACTTTCCTTGGGCACAGGGTGGGGGAAGAAGGCATTAGCACCATGGAGGACAAAGTGCAAGCTGTCCAGGACTGGCCCACCCCCACTGACACCAGAGAGCTGAAAAGCTTCCTCGGACTGGCATCTTACTACAGACGCTTTGTGAGGGGCTTCTCCTGTGTGGCCGCTCCCCTGTTCCGCCTGCTACAGAAGGACAGGGAGTTTGTGTGGGCAGAGGATTGCCAGTCTGCTTTCGAGACACTCAAGGGAGCTCTCACCAAAGCCCCGGTGCTCTCCCCTCCTGACCCTGCCCTGCCCTTCATCCTGGACACGGACGCTAGTAACGTTGGCAATGGCGCCGTGCTGGCACAGGAGGGGCCGGAAGGGGAGCGGGTGGTGGCGTATTACAGCAGGACATTTAACAAAGCTGAACGCCGCTACTGCGTCACTCGCCGCGAGCTGCTGGCCATCATTAGAGCTGTACGCCACTTCAAATATTACCTCTGTGGCCGTCACTTCACTGTAAGGACCGACCACTCCGCGCTCCAGTGGCTCATGTCTTTCAAGGAGCCAGAAGGGCAGGTCGCACGGTGGATCGAGGAGCTGCAGTCCTACAGCTTCAGTGTGGTGCACAGGGCAGGGGTACGCCATGCTAATGCAGACGCCCTCTCCCGACGCCCCTGCAGTCAGGATGGCTGCCGCAACTGTGAAAGGAGGGAGAGCCGTGAGAAGGAGCTGTGCAGCCAGGAGGAGGGATGTTCTGCGGTGGAGGTGGCGTCCCCAGTCTGCTGTGAGCTCCGGGAGGTCGACACCGCAGGATGGAGACGGCAGCAGGAGGAGGACGCAGACCTTCGACCAGTGCTCCAGTGGTTGGACCAACAGCGGCGGCCCCCATGGGAAGAAGTGTCCGTTCTCTCCCTGGTCACCAAGGGACTGTGGGCTAAGTTCGAGGCCCTGCGACTGTGGGATGGCGTGCTTCAGCGGGCCTGGAAGGAACCCGCCACCGGAGAGGTGAGGTGGCAGGTGGTGGTGCCTCACTCTCTGCGTGGGGAAGTGCTTCAAGCGGTCCATGGTGCCGTGGGCTCAGGTCACTTTGGGGTGACAAAGACCCTGCGTCGCCTCCGCCTTGGCTTCTACTGGGGGCAGCACAAGAGGGACGTCGAGGACTTCTGTCGCCGCTGTGATGGCTGCACAGCCCGCAAAGGCCCCACGGAAAGGTCCCATGCCCAGCTACAGCAGTTCCCTTTGGGGTTCCCTATGGAGAGGGTTGGGGTGGATGTGGTGGGCCCGCTACCCTGCACAGAGAGGGGGAACAAGTATGTCCTCACGGCCATGGACTATTTTACCAAGTGGCCGGAGGCGTACGCTCTGCCTGACCAGGGGGCGGAGACCATAGCGGGTCCAGCTACCACCTCGGGGAAGGAGGGTGGCTCTCCACAGAGACCGGTTGGCCCCTTATCGAGGCACCGCCACCCCTCAACCTGCTCCAGCGAGCCCTGCAGCTCCCCGCACCGGTGCGAATGGGCCCCGGACACGCACACCTCAGTGTTCTGGCCCTGGGTCCTCACCTAACCCTATCCTTGTCTCCCCTCCCTGTCGATCACCACATTCAGCAACTTGGCCCCCAGCCCCGCCCCTCCCTTTCCCCCTGCCCGCCCCCGGGCCTGACACTCGTGGGCCCCTCTTGCCCCCAGGCGCTTCTCCCCAGCCCCCCGTGGCCCCAACGCGGCCTCGTAGGGAGAGGAGAGCGCCGGGTCGCTTCCGGGACTTTGTTTGTTCCCTCGAGGACGAGGAACTTTGAAGGGGGGAGGCAATGTAGCGACCCTGGGACAATTAAATAGTTTGTGTGTTATGTGTTGCATTGTATTTCATTGTCCGTTATGCCAGTTGTTCTATGTGCATGTATTGTAATGTTCTTATTGTCAATCAGGGTGGGGGCCTGCACGCGAGTGAGACCGTGTTGCCGGGGTAACCGGGGGTTTGTTTGTGTGTCGGTTTTTTTCTGCGGTTGTTTACATTGTTACGGGTTTTTCAGTGACCTGGTTTTGGTTGATTAAAAACTACGATCAATTACTAATGACTCGACATGATTATGTCACCGGCGAGGTCGTTACAATACATTAATTGTTAATAATTAATTACATGTCCGCAGTTTTAATTTGATGAACGCAATTGTTGTAGTGTAGTAGTTGTGTGTGAAATCGTTCGTTGCTCCGTCTCGTCATTTCCGCTCGGTGGGGCACAGCCGAGATGGCCCCGTCTGCTGCAGTGTAGAAAACTGGTGCTGTTGCGCGAGCAAGCGCGTGCGCAGCGCCCGCTTCTGTTTCGGCGGTGGGGCCAGAAGTTTAGTGCCCCAAGGCTCTTCTCATTGGCTGATTTGTAGAAAGGGCGGGGTTTACGGCGGGAGCCGATCAGATCTTGCTAGCTGGCTAACGTAGTTACTGTTACAGTAAATAACAACAAATGGACGTTTCATTCATTAAATGATGAATCGTGTTGAGTATCTGTCATGTGAGATTTAGCACTTGAACAGAAGTTGGAGATAAAACGTTTGGGACCACATCGCCGGATGGATTTAATCATTATTCAAGAGGGAAAGGACAAGAATAGATCGTTCAACCAGGAGTTGTTCAAGCGGAAAAAAATGCTTGTGTTTCACCTCAGCCACACAAAGGAGACCAGACAGCACTGTCCTTAAAGCACAGGTAATTACCATCTTAGCCCAAACTTACTTAAATTTTCACCCAGGATTATCCAGGTCTGAATAGGCAACCACTCTATCAGGCTAGATTCATTGTTAATTGTACAGTATGGTGGCCTGCAAACTTAATGCAACTTAAACCATACTTCTTATTTTTTTGGTATATTGTGAGTGGTGGCTTTGTATATTGATTGCTGTGTAAAGGGTGTGCGCCGTTGTGTTTTTATTGTTGCCACGTTGTTGTTTTCTTGAGTTTTGATATTGTGAGATCTTGAACGCTGCCATTTGGTGGTGCTATTGCTATAATAGCCTAATATATGTTGTCAGATTCGCGTTTGAGTGATGGCATTATTCAGCTGCAATTTTGGTCCCCTCTGTCACTTGCTACTGTTTTTTTTGTGATGGTAGTAATATGTGGTATTTCTGGATTGCGTTATAATATTTTCCTGCATGGGCCCCACCAGAGTTTCCAAACCAAAATCGCCACTTTTACATAAACAACCTTCAGGAGGCAGCAGTAGACTAGCAGCTAGCAACTCAAATGTGCTGCAAAGTAAAATTGCCATTTCTATCAATGGAATCTGGTGTGCACATACAATCTCGCTTAAAAAAAAATCCTAAACTATCCAGTCTCAAGCTTTTGGTTAATTTAGAATCACCCCCGTGCTTCTGGTGCAGACATTCATAAAGCGGTCCGAGTTAAATCAACCCTAAACGTTCGTTTTCAAAGATGTGCAACTCACCGAGTGGTGATCCACATTTTTATGTCAAACACTCTAGCACTAGCAGCTATTTCATCCATGACAACCCAGAAATGGGGGCGTGCAAACGAATGAACTTATACATACATACATGAACCCACAGGAGATACAGTTTACCATGAACCCACAGGAGATACGGTTTACCATGTTTGTAAAGTCAAGGTGACGTCAACAGTGAGTTTACAGTCTCATTGATATGTAGCTAGCTAGCAATTAAGTTAGCCAACAAGCTAGTGTTGGCTTTGATTCAAAACTTACCGTTCTTTGTGTAACTTCAAATGTCGGACGAAGTTTGACGTTGTCGCGTCTCCGTCTGTTATCTTGCTCCCGCAGGTTTTACATACAGCAATTCTTTTTTTGTTTATCACTTCATAATTTTTGTACCCAAAAGAAACTACCTTTGGTATCATTTTTGCCTACTGGCGCGCGGGTGTGTGTGTCATGTATGTATCATATAGAAACAACGTGGATCTAATTTGATTGGATGTCGTGCCGCACACAGGTGCAAAGGGAGATAGAGCGGTCAGTGTCGTGTAAACATACATTTTAATCTTTAGGTTCGAGGAAAGTAGCAAGTCTTTTCAAGTCAAAAGGGTCAAGTCCAAGTGAAGTCACAAGTCACTGATGTTAAAGTCCAAGTCGAGTTGCAAGTCTTTTTAGATTTAGTCAAGTCGAGTCTAAAGTCATCAAATTCATGACTTGAGTCTGACTCGAGTCCAAGTCATGTGACTCGAGTCCACAACTCTGCTAAAAACCACGCGGCAAAGGAGCTGCCGTCAATTGGGTTGTTTTTGTCGTAAACTAGGGTCCGATGGTTGAAAAATAGACAGATATTCCAAGGTATGTGCTTGGATGTGTTTATTTTCTGCAGTTTAGACTTCTTCTATAACTATTTTTGAAAGCAAAACACCAAGCTCATTGATTTAACGAGGGAGGGTTATTTGAAACAATTTATTAAATAAATATTTGTGAGAGGTCATTCCTTCTCCTGATTTTACTTCCTATTTATGTCTAGGGTAAACCCCTACTGTCCACAAGCATCCCCCCCTCCCCATATGGATTTGGAGAATTGTTGCCACGTCCCAGTGGTGGAGGTATCATATATATATGAAAGAGGGCATTCAATTATAGCCTACTACAATGATCAATTAGGAGGCCGAAGCCCTAAAGGAAGTGATGCAATAGGTGACTGAGTCGACAACATTTAAGTAAGCTGTATAGGGTCTCTTATATATCAAAGGGGGTCTCAAAGGACGCATACGCTTCAACCTGTGGCTCCAGCACTACAGGAAATGACTCAGCAAGTGCTCCATCTCGTTGCAACTCACCCAGCGGCTCGCTTGCAAGATTTTGGCCTGAAGTTCTTCCCAGACCTACACCCTAGCCATCCAACATGCATATCTGAGAATCAGGCCTCTTGAATAATGACAAAAAGTTATGAGAGAAACACACATTAACTTTTTGTTATCTCATAAGCGGCGTGGTGCCGGCTCCTTTTGACCTTTTGACCCCCGACTTCAAAAACGTGGCCACAGGCCAGCTGTGTCTACACACCTTTAGCCACAAATGTACACCTCCATCCCACAAAAAATGGGGACTAGAAACTAACCTCTGTCTTATGTACATTTACTGTACTGTTGGAGGTCACGCCCCTTTGCCGACCTTTTCGAGATAGCTAGGGATGCTAAAATGTTTACACACATTTCCCGGGGCCCCGTGAACGACATATCCGAGATTTGGAGTTCTAGCCCTTAGAGAAAAAAAGTTTTCCCAAATGGAGTGTCATTTGGACAAAGCCCCTCAGAAGTGTAGCCTGCAAGACCTAATGGTTCAGAATGTGGTGGAAAAACAGTTTTTGAGATAGGAAGGTCCTACCGCCCTGAAATTTTAATACCTTATTCTAGGGCCTAACTGGGACCTCCGCACCGAAACTTGGCCCGGTCGGACCCCGAGGGCCCTCGGGGTCTGACCGGGCCAAGTTTCGGGCAGGAAGGGCCCCCCCTTCCTGCCCTCGGGGTCCGACCGGGCCAAGTTTCGGTGCGGAGGTCCCAGTTAGGCCCTAGAATAAGGTATTAAAATTTCAGGGCGGTAGGACCTTCCTATCTCAAAAACTGTTTTTCCACCACATTCTGAACCATTAGGTCTTGCAGGCTACACTTCTGAGGGGCTTTGTCCAAATCAGAATCAGTATCAGAATCTCTTTATTGTCATTACACTAAGTGCAACGAAATTGGGGTAGAGGCTCTCAAAATAAGTGCTTTTAAAACAAAAACTAAATGAGAAAATGAGTGTATTTTTGGAAAATAAATCTCAAAAAAATACATTCATTTTAAAATGTCAGCCAATTTAAAAGGTCAGATTGGTATGATAATGACACTCCATTTCGGAAAACTTTTTTTCTCTAAGGGCTAGAACTCCAAATCTCGGATATGTTGTTCACGGGGCCCCGGGAAATGTGTGTAAACATTTTAGCATCCCTAGCTATCTCGAAAAGGTCGGCAAAGGGGCGTGACCTCCAACAGTACAGTAAATGTACATAAGACAGAGGTTAGTTTCTAGTTCCCGTTTTTTGTGGGATGGAGGTGTACATTTGTGGCTAAAGGTGTGTAGACACAGCTGGCCTGTTGCCACGTTTTTGAAGTCGGGGGTCAAAAGGAGCCGGCACCACGCCGCTTATGAGATAACAAAAAGTTAATGTGTGTTTCTCTCGTAACTTTTTGTCATTATTAAAGAGAGGCCTGATTCTCAGATATGCATGTTGGATGGCTAGGGTGTAGGTCTGGGAAGAACTTCAGGCCAAAATCTTGCAAGCGAGCCGCTGGGTGAGTTGCAACGAGATGGAGCACTTGCTGAGTCATTTCCTGTAGTGCTGGAGCCACAGGTTGAAGCGTATGCGTCCTTTGAGACCCCCTTTGATATATAAGAGACCCTATACAGCTTACTTAAATGTTGTCGACTCAGTCACCTATTGCATCACTTCCTTTAGGGCTTCGGCCTCCTAATTGATCATTGTAGTAGGCTATAATTGAATGCCCTCTTTCATATATATATGATACCTCCACCACTGGGACGTGGCAACAATTCTCCAAATCCATATGGGGAGGGGGGATGCTTGTGGACAGTAGGGGTTTACCCTAGACATAAATAGGAAGTAAAATCAGGAGAAGGAATGACCTCTCACAAATATTTATTGAATAAATTGTTTCAAATAATCCTCCCTCGTTAAATCAATGAGCTTGGTGTTTTGCTTTCAAAAATTAGTTATAGAAGAAGTCTAAACTGCAGAAAATAAAGGATTCTTTTTTTTTTAAGGATACCTTGGAATATCTGTCTATTTTTCAACCATCGGACCCTAGTTTACGACAAAAACAACCCAATTGACGGCAGCTCCTTTGCCGCGTGGTTTTTAGAGCCACGAGTATTAGAGGGGGCGGTCGATAGCAACCACCATAGCAACCATGACGGTCAAGTGACTGGATTCAGCCCCGTTGAAAAAAATAGAATACCTCCCTACACACTCAGTAGTAGTAAGTAAGTAAGTAAGTAAGTAAGTACGTTTTATTTATAGAGCACATTTACACACAGCATACACTGACCAAGTGCTGTACAATAAGATACAAATAATAAAAATAATAATGATAATTAAAAATAACAATAATAATAATAATAAATAAAGATAAAAAGTGAATAAAATACAACAACACAACAATACATAGGGGTCATAATAATACAAAGGGGGAACATTCATTTCCAGGGCATACCACACAGACATGAACAGGAGGTAGGCTAAAAAGGTCAAGGGGCAAGGAAGGCCAGGGAGTAGAGGTGGGTTTTTAGCCTAGATTTGAAGGCAGAAATGGAGGGGGCGGATCTAATGTCCAGGGGGAGCTGGTTCCACAGACGTGGAGCAGCAATGGCAAAGGCTCTATCACCTCTCTGCTTGAGCCGTGAGTGTGGCACATACAGAAGCCCTTTGTTAGAGGATCTGAGGGACCTTTGGGCAGAGTGGGGCTGAACAAGCTCAGTGATATAGGCCGGGGCCAGCCCATTGAGTGCCTTATAAACAAATAAAACAATTTTAAATTGGATCCTAAAAATAACTGGGAGCCAGTGCAAGGAGGCCAGAATGGGTGTGATGTGCTCGTGCCTCCTGGTGCCAGTTAAAAGACGCGCAGCTGCATTTTGGACCAGCTGCAGACGTCTGAGTGAGGATTGGGGGAGGCCAAGGTAGAGGGAATTGCAATAATCCAGCCGTGATGTAATAAAGGCATGGATAACTATCTCGAGGTCATTGTGGGATAGGAAGGATTTGAGGCGGGAGATCACTCTGAGCTGGTAAAAACTATTTTTGACTACAGTGCTGATCTGTTTGTCAAGACAGAGTTCAGAGTCGAGGATGACACCAAGGTTTCTGGCATGGGGTTTGACAAGAGGCGTGAGGTGACCAAAGTTTGACAGTGCAGTGTGTCTTGCCTTGGAGGGACCAAAAATTATGACTTCAGTCTTGTCACCATTTAGCTGGAGGAAGTTGTTAGCCATCCAGTTTCTGATGTCTTCAAGACAGACCAGGAGAGATTGGATGGAGTCCCTAGATTTTAAGGGCAAGTACAGCTGCGAATCATCGGCATAGAGGTGAAAAGAGATCTTATGCTTTCTAATAATGTCACCCAGTGGGAGCATATACAGGCTGAAGAGCATGGGACCCAGGATGGACCCCTGGGGGACCCCATATGAGACAGGGGCGGATGATGACGAGAACTGACCAATAGAGACAGAGAAAGTCCTATGTTTAAGGTAAGAGCTGAACCAGAGTAGTGCAGTCTCCCTCATGCCCACCTGCTGGTCCAGGCGGGTGAGGAGGATGTTGTGATCTACAGTATCAAAAGCAGCACTGAGGTCAAGTAGTATTAAGATGGCATTATCACCAGAGTCCAGAGTGAGGAGGAGATCATTGGTTACTTTGAGCAGGGCTGTTTCGGTGCTGTGAAGGGATCTAAAACCTGATTGAAGAGGTTCAAGTATGTTGTGGGTGGTCAGAAAGGGAGTCAACTGAGACAGAACAGCTTTTTCTAGGACTTTGGAGATAAAAGGAAGCTTAGAGATGGGACGGTAATTTTTCAGGCATTTAGCATCAATGTTGTGTTTCTTTAACAGGGGTTGGACAACCGCATGTTTAAAACATGAGGGGACAGTGCCAGATATAAGGCATGAGTTTAGAATTATTTGAATTGAAGGGCCAACTGCATCAAAAACATCCTTAATGATAGAGGAGGGAATGGCATCATGGGGGAATGCAGTGGGTTTCATGTGCAATACTAATTCCCGCAGTTCAGAGAGAGAAATGGGCTGAAATTGGTTAAAAATAACTGGTGTACCAAAGTAATCAGGTGGAGTGGGTGACGGGGAGGGGGTAAACAGTGATCTGATGTTCTCTATTTTGTTAATGAAAAACTTAAGGAATTCCTCACAGGTAGCAGTAGATACATCAGCAGCTGGGGAGTTAACAGGGTTGATAACAGAGTTGATAGTGCTAAATAAAATGTTTGGTCTGTTTGAGTGTTTACTGATCAAATCAGAGAGGTGCTTTGCCCTGGCTTTTTTTGCTGCAGCCTGGAAAGCAGCTAAAGCAGTTTTAAAATTTTCAAAGGAGACAGTAAGGTGATCCTTTTTCCATTTTCTTTCGGCTTTACGACAGGCCTGCCTGAGAGAGCGGGTGGCCTCATCCAACCTATATCGAGATTTTAGTTTGGGGCGGATGTATGTGAGAGGAGCTACAGAGTCAAGTATGGAGGAGCAGGAAGAGTGGAAAAGGCTGACTAATTCATCTGGGCTGGAAGAGGATGATGCTGCTGTTGCAATGGTAGAAGCAACAGTTTTTTTTTTTTTTTTTTTAATTTTTTTTTTTCAAAGTGCAAACATACATTTACAGACACCACATAACACGACAAAACCCAGATACGTGCGACAGACATGTAACATATACCAAAACATAAAGAATTATACGGGGACAAGGACAGATTACGAGAGGGTTTGGGGAGGTGTTTGTGAGAGGGAGAGAGTGTGTGTGTGTGTGTGTGTGTGTGTGTGTGTGTGTGTGTGTGTGTGTGTGTGTGTGTGTGTGTGTGTGTGTGTGTTGTGGGCGCCTGGTCTCTGAGGTACAACAGTGGGATCACCAATCAGAACAGAACAGGCGGAAGCGGGGGTTGCGGTGAAATCAACTTAAGTCATTTATTTATAAAAAGGGTGCAGGGGAAAAGGGAGGGGGCAAAAGGCAACTCAAATCTTCACCGGGTTGGCGGCTGTCGTCAGGGTGCCCTTTCTGGCTCTTCCTGGGGTGGGGCCAGAGAGAGAGAGAGAAAGATAGTCCAAGGTTAGTGGGGTCTATGGTCCCTGCCACTGACCTCTTCGCCCCAGCTCGACTTGGGGTTCCTCTTCGAGTCGTTGGGGTTCCTCTTCGAGTCGTTGGGGTTCCTCTTGATCTGCAGGCCTCCGGTCGGGATCCAGCACGACACAATACACACACACCGACACAACAGCTCTTCGGTCCACTTGAACGTAACTTCCTTGGTTAGTTTTGGAGTGATCAAGAGGGTTGGCCACAGGCCTCTTACCACGAGACTGGCCTAACGTGTCTCTGGTCTCCACACGCTCCTCCAGCCAGTCTGTCTCCAGCCTGTTCTGGTGGAGTTAAAAAGGCCCTCTGATTGCAGGGCTAACTCAGCGCACCTGTGCAGGGTAAGCTGAGTAGTACCTTCCATCCAGAACCACACCCCTTGGCTGCCTTTGCCTGCCTTTGTGGCCACCCCGTGGCCATGTGGGGCACTGCTCAGCGGCTGGGCCACCACATACCCCCACCCTCAGCTCTGAACCTCGGTGGGGAGCGACAGACCAACAGCAATCATCCCTTCTCGACATGGCATCAGCGTTCCCATGAAGCTTCCCTGCCCTGTGTTCCACTGTAAACTTGAAGTCCTGCAGGTGTAAAAACCAACGGGT
Source organism: Gadus macrocephalus (assembly GCF_031168955.1). NCBI lineage: Eukaryota > Metazoa > Chordata > Actinopteri > Gadiformes > Gadidae > Gadus > Gadus macrocephalus. Next base: position 16,252,127 of record NC_082383.1, read on the forward strand.
TATTCTGGCATTCTTGTCTTTGTTATGGGCCATCCACTTCAATGGAGCGTGGTCAGTTACTATTGCAAACTCGCGGCCTAGCAAGTAATAACGTAATTTTTCCATGGCCCATTTAACTGCCAGGCATTCCTTTTCTATGGTTGCATAGTTTCTCTCGTGTGGTAGTAGTTTGCGGCTGACAAAGGTTACCGGGTATTCCATGCCGTCGTGTATTTGGGACAGGACCGCCCCAAGCCCTACCTCCGATGCGTCTGTCTGTAGCACAAACCTCCTGCTGAAGTCAGGTGTGTGCAACACAGTCTCGCTGCACAGGGCCGTCTTCAGACGATTGAAGGCCTGCTCGGTCTGGTCCGTCCACTTCACCTTGTTTGGTGCACTCTTGCTTGTCAGCTCATGCAGGGGGGCAGCTATGGAGGCAAAGTTTGGAATGAACTGTCGATAATATCCCATTAACCCTAGGAAGGTCCTCACCTGACGTTTCGTCTGGGGTTGGGGCCAGGTTGCTATGGCATCGACTTTCTTCTCTTGAGGTTTGACATTTCCTCGCCCCACAGTGTACCCAAGGTAGTTCACCTCCTCCAGGGCCAGGGAACACTTTTTAGGGTTGGCCGTCAGCCCTGCTTCCCGCAAGGCCTGGATGACAGCTTCTAGGTGCCGGAGGTGGATATCCCATGACGTGCTATGGATAATGATGTCATCGATGTAAGCTGCTGCATAGTCCCGATGTGGTCGTAGCACCTTGTCCATGAGCCTCTGGAAAGTTGCCGGGGCCCCATGAAGTCCAAATGGGAGGACCCGGTACTGGAAGGCCCCGTCTGGTGTCGAGAACGCCGTCTTCGGTTTCGCTTGTGGCGTTAGTGGCACCTGCCAATACCCCTTGGTTAAGTCTAATGTAGAGATGAACCGGGCAGGTCCTAACCTTTCGACCAGCTCATCCACACGGGGCATAGGATAAGTGTCGAATAGAGAGATCTCGTTCAGTTTTCTATAGTCATTGCAGAACCTAATGCTACCGTCGGGCTTCCCAACAAGGACTATAGGGCTGGACCAGGCACTGTGGGACTCTTCCACGACCCCAAGGTCAAGCATTTTCCTCACCTCCTCTCTGATGGCTTCTCGTCTGGCCTCCGGGATTCGATACGGTCGAAGTCTTACCGTCTTTCCCGGCTCGGTTTCAATGTCATGGGCGATGACTGTTGTCCTCCCTGGGGTCTCAGAGAAGACATCTTTGCTCCTGGCGAGCAGTTCTCCGAGGGCCTGTACCTGTCTGGACGACAGCTGATCGCCCATTTTCACTGGCGGCAGACTCTGGGGAGACAGGTTGGCACTGAAGACAGTGGAGGGGACAGGGGGAGGTTCATGCCATGGCTTCAGTAAGTTTACGTGATAAATTTGCTTGCCTTTCCGTCGGCCAACCTGTCGTATCCTGTAGTTCACTGGTCCCATTCGTTCCATTATCTCATAAGGTCCTTGCCATTTGGCTAAAAACTTGCAGGCATTCGTGGGGACCAAGACCATCACTTTGTGTCCTGGTTCGAACTCTCTCACCTGGGCTCCTCGATTGTACACCCGTGCCTGTTGTGCCTGGGCTTGCTGCATGTGTTCACGAACCAAGGGCCACACCTGGGTCATTCGGTGGTGCATCTGCTCCACGTGCTCCACGACACTGCGCTGGGGGGATGGCTGCTGCTCCCAGGCTTCCTTGGCCACATCCAGCATGCCCCGGGGTCTCCGTCCGTACAATAGTTCGAATGGTGAAAATCCAGTGGAACCCTGGGGAACTTCACGTATGGAGAAAAGGACATGAGGCAGCAGCTGGTCCCAATTCTTACCATCCACCTCTACAACCTTGCGCAGCATGTGCTTGAGGGTTTGATTGAACCTTTCCACGAGTCCATCTGTCTGAGGGTGGTAGACAGAGGTTTTAATTTGCCTCACCTTCAGACTTTGGCACAGTCTTTTCATCACCCCAGACATAAAGCAGGATCCCTGGTCTGTAAGGATTTCCTCAGGCAATCCCACTCTACTGAAGAGCAGGAACATTTCCCGGGCGACCGCCCTTCCTGTTGCCGAGCGTAGGGGAATTGCCTCTGGATACCGCGTGGCGTAATCCAGAATGACTAAGATATAGCGGTGGCCGCTGCTAGACTTCGGGAGGGGTCCGACAATGTCCATGCCAATCCTACTAAAGGGGGTTTCAATGATTGGAAGGGGTATTAAGGGATTTCGGTACGCTACCTTAGGGGAGTTGATTTGACACTCTCCACAGTGTCGACAGTATTCCTCCACGGCTCTCTTGACCCCCGGCCAGTAGAAGCGGCTGAGGACACGGTCATAGGTCTTTTCTCTCCCTAAATGCGCCCCTAGTAGGTGGGAGTGTGCTAGGTACAACACTTTGGTGACATATTCCCTGGGGACAAGCAACTGTTCACAGATTTCAGAGTCTTTTCTTGTTACTCGGTACAGCAGCTTATTTTTAACCATGAAATGGGGAAAAGACACTTGACTCACCCCATCCTGGTTTTGACCCTCGATCACTCGGACATCCCTCCAGGCTTGGGTCAGGTTGGGATCCTGCAGCTGGGCTGAGCCGAATCGTCCAGGCCTGAGAGTTTCATCCACCTCGACTTGGGGGAACTCTGAGAATACCTCATCCGACTGTATCTCTTCCAGGGGCTCCTGCTCCTCAGCTGCACGTCCAGGATCCGTTTCTGTACTTTGCCTATGGAGGGGCCTATTCACTTCATCATCGCTGGATTCCGCAGGGCTGCCATCGGGTGACACGGCGGCACAAGCCTGGTGGGTGGCGGAGGCCTTCGTCCCAACCGGGCGTCTTCGGATTCGCCTTTTCCGGTTCCTCAATTTCTCCGGCCAGTAGTGGGAGAAGAGCGGGCTGTCTCGGCCGAAAAGCACTGGCACCGGCAGTTGCTCTACAACCCCGACCCGCAGAGTGAATGGTCCGTGGGGAGTAATAACCTGGACCTCCGAGGTGGGATACTTCCGGGTGTCTCCATGGATGCAGGAGACGGAGATCTCTTCTCCCCAGGTGTCACTAGCAAACTGCGGTCTGATTAGAGAAACCATGCTTCCGGAGTCTAGGAGTGCTTCTGTGTCTCTCCCACCTATCTTAACAGGACACTTTGGGGCTGGGGCCCCCTGGTGGGCCCAACAGGTAGTTAGGGACTGGCTGAAGAAGCCCTTACCACCCGTAGATGCGGCCGTAGGCATCGGTTCATCCCGGTCCGGACACTCTCTGGCTAGGTGTCCCTCCTGGCCACAGGAATAGCAACGTGGGCGAGGAGGAGGCATTGGTTCTCGCCTCTCCGTCTGTCTGGTCCAGCCAGTCGGTGTCCGGGCTGTTGGCGTGTTCACAGCTTTGCCACTGGTCTCTTTCCCTCTGTTGGCTTTAAAGTTAGTATGCATGACACTTTCTGATCGCATCATGCTACCCATCACCCTGTGGTTTGTGTGTGTGTGTGTGTGTGTGTGTGTGTGTGTGTGTGTGTGTGTGTGTGTGTGTGTGTGTGTGTGTGTGTGTGTGTGTGTGTGTGTGTGTGTGTGTGTGTGTGTGTGTGTGCGGGAGGCCAGAGCAGCACAGAGGAGAGTTTCAGTCTGGTGAAATTAGTTAATATGTGTAGGTTATAGTTACAAAGAAAGGGAGAGAATAATTAAATGAACTGAATAAACAAATATGCAAAAATGAAAGAGGGGGGTGGATGGGCCTCATCACAACCCTATTGATTGATTAACAGTGGTAATGGAGGTGAGGCCTATTTGGTGGGAGTACTGGTAAGTGGGATGCGAGGGCCGTGTCTCAGGCCGAGGGGGCCAGCGGAGCTATGACTGTAGGAAGTTGGAAAGTGAGGGCCAGGTTGGGTTATTACCAGTTGAGTTGTTTGAGAGTTCTAGTGAGATGTGATCTAATAGTAGGTTTTTCCAGATGGAAATATGAATATTATTTTTGGATTTCCAGTTTATGAGGATAGTCTTCTTGGCGACAGCTAGCGCAACCAACAAGGTTGTATTGCTAAAGTGATTTAGGTTAATTGTAGTGGTATCTCCAAGCAGACAGAGTGACGGGGAGGTTGGGATGCAGCAGCCAAAGAACGTGGTGAGTAGCCCTGTGATCTTCTCCCAGAAATGTGTAATAGGGGAGCAGTGCCAAAGTGCATGAATATAGGTGTCCGGGCAATTTTGGGTGCAATGGGGGCAGATGTCTGAAGTGAAACCCATGCAAAATAGTTTATGTCCTGTGAGGTGAGTCCTGTGGATAATTTTATATTGTATTAACTGTAGGTTTGTATTTTTAGTCATGAGAAAGGTATTTTTGCAGATTTGAGTCCAGAAATTGGCATCGGTAGAGATAGAGAGATCTGATTCCCATTTGGCAGATGGTAGACTTGTCGTGGTGTCTGTCTGTATCATTATTTTGTAGATTTTGGATAGTAATTTTTTGTGCGATGGTATATTAATAAACTGTGAGACAGGTGTAGGTAAATCTAAATTGGCTTTTGCGGTATTCACGGTTGCTTTAATTGCGGATTTAATCTGTAGATATTGTAAAATGTGTTTGTGGGTGAAGCCGAATTTCTGGACCAAGTCCGCGAATGTGGAGAATTTTCCGTCGGTGAGTAAGTGTTGTATATGTGTAATGCCTTTATCTTTCCAGGAGTGGAGGTTTAGGGTTATTTTATTACAAGTGAAATCAGGGTTATTCCAAATTGGGGAGAGTTTTGAGGGTGAGTGTTTTGAGTTAGTAATGTTGTGGAATTTCCACCAGGCTGACAGACCCGAGCTGATTGTGGGGGCTTTGAAACAGGGATGTTTTTTGATTGTTGGAGTGAGAAAAGCCATGTCAGAAATCTGGATGTCTTTGCAAATTGTCTCTTCTAAGTCTAACCAGGTGATGTCTGATTGGTTGTGGTGGATCCATTTGTGCACATATTGAAGATGATTGGCCAGGCAGCACAAGGTGAAATTTGGTGCTTCTAATCCTCCTAGGGTTTTTTGTTTTTGCAGAGTGGATAGTTTGATTCTGGGTGTCTTGTTTTTCTAGTAAAATTTTGTAATCGCTGAGTCTAGGGATTTAAACCAGGAAGTGGTTGGTTGTACTGGAGTCATAGAGAGGAGGTAATTTACTTTGGGTAGAATTGTCATTTTGATTGTGGATATTCTGCCCATGATGGATAGTGGGTGATTTGTCCAGCGTTGCAAGTCTTCTTGAATTGATTTTAAAAGGGGGGTGAAGTTCAATGTGAATAAGTCTGTCAGCCTAGGGGAAATTCTTATACCCAAGTAGGTGATGTGATCAGTACATAGTGAGATAGGTAGAGTGTTTGCTACTGCATTCCAACTTTGCGGTTGTAACGGGAGAACAGATGATTTATTCCAGTTGATTGAGTATTCTGAGATGCTGGCAAATGAGTTTATGACTTGGATTGTTTCTTGTAATGAAATAAGGGGGTTTTGTAAGAACAGTAATATGTCGTCTGCATAGAGGCTGATTTTATGGTGCATATTTTTGGTCCGGATACCTGTGATGAGCGAGTTTTGGCGTATGGCTGCGGCTAGAGGTTCGATGAAGATAGTGAACAATAGAGGAGAGAGTGGGCAACCCTGTCTAGTTCCCCTGTGTAGAGTGAAGCTTTGTGAGGTTAGTCCATTAGTGGTGATGGTAGCTGATGGTGAGTTGTATAATAGTTTGACCCAGTTGATGAATGAGTCCCCAAAGCCAAACCGCTCTAGTGTGGAAAACAGGAATTTCCAGTTGACTCTGTCAAATGCCTTTTCTGCATCTAATGTAACAATGACTGTGTTGATTTTCGAGTTATTAGAGTGGTGCATGATATTAAATAGTCTGCGTGTGTTATTTGAAGATAGCCTGCCTTTTACAAAACCTGTTTGATCTGGATGGATTATGGGTGAAATTGCCTTTTCTAATCTGATTGCTAGGGCTTTAGCGATAATTTTGATATCTACGTTGATTAATGAAATTGGTCTGTAGCTTGATGGAAGGGTTGGGTCTTTATTGGGTTTGAGTAGAAGTGAGATTGATGCGGTATTTGAAGTAGCTGGAAACCTAGAGTTGTGAATTGATTCGTGGACCATTCGGGAGAATAGTGGAGCTAGAATTGACCAGAAATGGCAAAAGAATTCAGCCGGGAAACCATCTGGGCCAGGGGATCTATTGTTTGGCATTGATTTTAATGCAGCATGGTATTCATCTTGGGAAAATGGGATTTCTAATTTTTTTTTTTGATCATGGTCAATTATTGGTAAGTCGATGTTGTCGAGAAAGTGGTTAATTTCTTTGCTATCTGGGTCTATTTCTGTAGAGTAAAGCCGATTGTAGAAATTATAAAAAATCTGATTTATTTCCGTTGGTGTGTGGGTAATATTCCCTGATGAGTCTTGTAACGCTGTAATTGTAGTTTTTTCTATGTTTCTTTTTATTTGGTTTGCCAGGTATTTGCCAGATTTGTTGCCATGGTCAAAGTTTTCCTGTCTTAGCCTATGTATTAAGAATTGGATCCGTTTGTTAACAATTTCATTGAGTTCTGATTTGTGTTTATCTAACTTGTTCTGAATTTTGACTGATGGATTCGTCATATTGATGTTTTCTAAGTGTTTGATTAGTTGTTCCAAATGAGTTTCCTTTTCTTTTTCTATTTTTTTTTTGTGGACTGAAAATGATATGTAGAAGCAACAGTTTGACTGAGAAAGCTATCAGAAAACTGGGCTGCAGTAAGAGAGTTTATATGGCGAGAGTAATGGCCTTGAGCTCTAGTAGCTGGCAGATGATTGGAGAGGGTAACATCAAACATAATAGGTCTGTGATCAGAGAAAGTGGCATCCTCAATTACAATATTATCAACAGAAAAACCATATGATAAAATAAGGTCAAGTGTATGTCCCAGTAAATGTGTAGCTTTGTTTATATGTTGAGTGAGACCAAAGGCATCTATTAAACCACAGAATTCGTTGACCATGGGTCTGTCTGGACAGCAGACATGGATATTAAAGTCACCAAGTATGAGCAGACGATCGTACAATGACACAAAATGGGACAGAAAGTCAGAGAATTCTGGTATAAAGTCTTTGTCAGGCTTAGGGGGTCTATAGATCAGAACACAAGCCAGTGGGGACGTGGCAGATTCTACAATTATGCATTGCAGTTCGAAAGTGGAAAAACTGCCTACAGAGAGTGTCTGTACTTTAAAATCATTCTTGAAAACGAGAGCTACTCCGCCTCCTCTTCCAACGCACCTTGGCGTGCTAATAAACGAGCAGTTGGTGGGGCAAAGTTCGCTGAAAACAGAAGACTGACCAACTCCAGCGCCTATCCAAGTCTCGGTTAAAAATAGGAAGTCCAGATTGTGACGAGAGAAAAAGTCATTTGAAACGAAAGTTTTGTTCGACACAGACCTGCTGTTGACCAGGGCGGCTTTTGCTGTGGAGTGAATCACAGTCTGAGGGTGACGACAGTATTCCAGAGGGCGGATGTTCAGGGGATTCACCCCACCGCTACGGATCCGCAATCTCGGACGAGCAGAGCTGACAGGTGTTTGGGGTCGGTGCGGGGTGATGGATAGGCCTACATGGCAGGAGAACCTCGGATCCCACGAACAACGAGCCAGGAAGAGATCATTCCGGCCTGTGAAGTGTTGATGGAGGACTTCCTTGCGGGGTGCAGAGTTGCCTACAGGAGAGGATCGTCCAGGAGAGCCGCGCCGAGACTGGATAGTCGGTATGGCATCCTCCGTTGCTCGATTGTAGATCTTGAAGGAGCGACGAGACCCTCTGTGTATGTAGCGCTTCCTCCGACGGATCCCCGTAACCTGGCAAAGCTGGAGTACATCTTCATCGATGGAACTGATGGCATAGGAGGCAAGCTGTTGGAGCTGCTCCGCGGTGTAGATATATCACATGTTTAGTAGGCTACAGCAGCTCAGGCAAAGCACAGCGCAAAGCCTCAATCTCCCTGGGAGGGCTAGTTATTAGTCAACCGACTAACCTAGCTGCTGGTGTGGTAGAAATGAGTGAGTATATTCTATAGTAAACCATGATTATTAATAGGCTTAATATTTTAAATAGTGGAAAGCACATGACGCCTGAGTCTGGGTTCACACCAGATGGTAGGTACGCAGAAATGCCCTGGGAACTGCGGGGTCAAGTCATGTTGACCTCCACCTTTCAGGCGTGGGTCATTTTGACTGACAAGGCTAATCCCTGCGGACCTCAGACCGGGGCACGGTTGATAACACGCTGAGACGAAGAGACTAGGCGGAAAACCTCATTAGGGACAAAGGAAACCCCGTTGTGACTCCATTGTAAACCAAGAAATTCCTATACGTGTATAAGTAAGGCTGCAGCCCAATGTGGGGCCAGTGACTTTGCAAACCTACTCAGGCTGTTATCGTTGTTGTTTTTCTGCACGATAAAGTCTTTTGTCAATTCTTGCTCCGGACCCCTCGATTTCTTTTGCACTCTCTCTCTTGAATTAGTCTAAGTGTTTTAAATCTCAGTTAATCTTCAATACTGGTCAGCGTCAAATCCGCCGACAGGATGAAGGAGAGGGAAAGAGACATCGAGTAGCCCAAAAACAGCAGCGGTGGAGCACAGGCAACTTCAGATCGACCGAGGCGTTGGATATCCAAAATCAAGCTCAGGATGGGTAGTAGATTAATAATATTTAAATTATGATGACCATGAAGTCTTTATTTGCATGGGTTTACATTTCGTTGTGTAACATGGAAAAATCAGAGAAACACTCCCATTCAGAATGCATTGGTTTACACTTCGTTCTTTGGAGCACGGTTATTTTTATTTATTTATTTATTTTCCGTTTTTGAGGAGTTGAGGATTTTTCTGCAATAATCCAAAATCCAATGGAAAACCCGTTGGCTTTTTGTCTAGGGAACCGAGGGCGACGCTCACTTCCGGGTTTGCCAACATACGTCATCCCTCTCCACCACTCTATACTGTAAAAACACATGTTCAAGTTGAATGATAATGCATGTGTAACCCAGGTAGTAAATCTTCCAGGCTATTACCTCCATTATTTTGGAAAATTAAGCTGCATTCCATGTGATTTGTTGTTAAATTTTGTTTTTTAAAGAAGTAACCCATTTCCCAATTTGGTCACAAGGTGGCAGCAGAGGTGCATACACTCTTTTAGTTGCGAAGAAAAAACGCTACGATACTCGCACATGCGTTCTTTGTTCTTCCTCTTGCCTGCTACGCAGTTCGTGTGGATGTTGGAGAAACAACATAGCTGTACCTTGATAAAACTGAGTCAGAAAGTTGATAACTGAAATAGAAAGTAAATATTGATAAACATTGAGACGATTGAGAAGCTGTGGACATCGTGTAGAACTCTGTTGAACTATTGATATTCCGGTGAGTTATGGCCGCTGCTCAGCATGATACGTTAGCATGCTAACTGTATTAGCGATTTGTTGCGCGCTGCTAAAACCATAGAGATTAGCCTTGAACTTTAATCAAAAACCAGTCGGGATATTGTTGAAAAGGTGGTAACATGACTATATGAACATGTGATAAGTGTATATGTGCTGTGTTTATGTGTATGTGGACATTTATTATGGACTTAATGAATATTTTCCCTGCACGTTGTGCAGGCTGGTTTTTTTTGTGGAGCCCTTCAGAGGACCGTCATCTGTAGGCCTGGGTAAAAAAAATCGATTTAATCGATTTTGGATCGATTTCGTTTAAATTTCACGCTATCGATTCACAGGGCATGAGATCGATCTTTTTTTTTTTTTTTTTTTTGTAAATATGTTGAAAAAATATGAATTTAAGGAGTTTTATAATACTTGAATATTTTATCTTAAATGGTATAATCTTTACAATGGTTATATTTATATATTTTAGGAAGTTGGAGGCAGTTTTGTTTATAGTTGCCTGGATTGTCATTAATGTAGCCTACAAAATAAAAACATGTCTTTTGCAGTGTGTTGCATGGAGATAATTTCATTAATATATTGAATTAGGCAGGCCATCATGTTGAATAGAATGTAAAATCTTGCTAAGGATGTTAATTAACAGTCGCAACTACAAGATTTTAGTCACAATTAATGATTTTAGTGATGAATTAATGATGATAGCCTATAAAGAATATTTCCTTACAATTTAAGAAAATTATCATTCAATCTAGGAGCAGATGGAACCGATTCGGATTGAATCGAATCGAATCGAATCGTGATTAATCGATTTAAAGCCTTCAGAATCGAAATCGAATCGATTCAGGAACTTGGCCGTGATACCCAGCCCTAGTCATCTGTCCATATCTCCATCCTGGTTGCTTTCCATCTTCTGCCAGGGGATCATCATTCACATTGCCATTCCATCTTGCAATACTCTTCCTGGACTGCCTCATCTGACATCCATTGGGGTGGTAGGACTTCTGGGGTGGACTCAAATTTTTATTATTATTTTTATTATTTCTTTTCCTATTATTTCTTTTTCCTGAGATCTCAGAGGTTTTTGTTTGGTACAATTTCATTTAAGAAAACCACTTGTGGCTCACCAGAACTCAAAGAAAAAAGATATTGAAGGTTTAAGGTTCTTTGTGAATTTAACTATATTACTGTGTTATCATACTAAATTGTTTATCATTATTACTATTATTAGAAGTGTGGTACTTTCGTGCCTTAGCAGTATTTTGTTCTTCATTCCATCCTATTTCTAGTGATATCTGCATTGTGGAATACTGACTCCATAAGTTTGGTTTCAATATATATATTTTCTTCAAACTAAATCGCCAGTCGGTTGTCGTGTGAGTTATTTGGGGTGGATATTACAGGTATATCCTTACAGTATAACAACCAATCTCCTCATCGAATCTAAAATAGATAATGACCCCTGCCTCTTGGTTTTATAAACACACTAGCTTAAGGACTTAGGTGCCAGAGGGGTTACACATGAATTTATTCTTTATTCTGCCATAGTAACACGGTAAATAAATGGCAAAAATAGGCTGAGAACGAATTCGTATTTACGATATTGTAGCGACCCTGGGACAGTTAAATAGTTTGTGTGTTATGTGTTGCATTGTATTTCGTTGTCCGTTATGCCAGTTGTTCTGTGTGCATGTATTGTAATGTTCTTCTTGTCAATCAGTGTGGGGGCGAATCATTAGGGCCCAATCCCAATTCCTTGCTCTGTCTCAACCCTACATCTCAACCCTAACCCTCATTGCTCATGCTCATTGCTACCCCTTAACCGATCCCCTACCAAATGGGACAACCCTACCCTGTGACGTCATCAAACCCTACCGTGTGACGTCATCAAACCCTACCGTGTGACGTCATCATTAGTCGTCGACCGCGTGGATATACAGACGCGACGAGTATTACGCCGGTTAATTTCACAATGCCTTCTTCAGCTGCAGTGTTTTCTCTAGCTTGGGTGTTAAACATCTTTCTGAGTTTGAACGCCAATCGGAGCAATCCAAGAAGAAGAAGGAGAGTTTACCAAGGATGTCTTCGACGCATGGGAATGCTTGTGGATCGGTTTGAGGTATGTAGAACAGACTGTGCAACAAGTCTAGTTGTAGTTATCCTAGCCACAACATGCTAAATACTGACATAAATTTCTTGGCTCAACCCCATTGTAATACATCATGCAATTTTAAAGAAAAAAAGACTGTCTGAATAGTGACACATGCATTGTATGTAACTACTAATGCGTTTGTGGTTCACCCCCCCCCCCTAACGATCTCCAAACTATTTGGATCGTTTGGGGATGGGGATGGAAACGCCATGCATATCTGGAATTGTTTTCCCCGCAGTTGCAAGTTGTAAAAACTCATTTTCAGAGTAAATGATGTGAACTTATTTCATTTTCCAGACCGAGGGTCCGCAGTACTGCAAGCTGAATCCTAACGTGCCCATACTGCGGTTGTGGTTCAACGTCGAGCTTGAGCTGAAGCGGGACTTCCGCCTCAGCAGACGAGCCATGCATGGTCTGCAGAGGCTTCTACGGAGGGACCAGGACCATGGTTGGGGTCAGGACCTCGAAGTCCTCATCTATGTGTACTGGCTGGCTCATGGACTTTCGTATCGGGTTGTATCCAGCGTGTTCAATGTGCCAAGATCCACAATCCATCGGATCGTCCACAGAGTGGCACACAGCATATGGGTCAACCTGAAGCGAGCCATCTGTTTCCCACACGCAGGAGAGCTTCAGGCAATTGGGAAAGGATTTGCCCAGATTTCAGGGAGCCCAGCCTTCGGCAATGTTGTGGGTGCAATAGATGGCTGCCACATCAGGATCAAACCCCCTCTACTGCACAGAATCGACTATTTGAATTACAAAGGGTTCTTTTCGTTAAATATGCAGGCCATTTGTAATTCTGATGGTCGATTTCTTGATATATTTGTTGGCTACCCGGGGTCAGTTCATGACACAAGAATAATGAAAAACAGCAGTTTTTACACGTCAAAACGGTACCCTCCCCCTGGTTACATTCTTCTGGGTGATGGTGGTTATCCCTGTTTAAATACGCCCATCTGCCTAATAACCCCGTACAAAGAGCCCATTCGTGGAGAGGTACAGGGGCGTTTTAACTACTACCATTCAAGGGGGCGCAGCATCATTGAACGGGCGTTCGGAATGATGAAGACCCGATGGAGGTCCCCTAGCAGATAACCAGACCCCTGTTAATCTAACAAGAGACAGACTGGCTGCCATTGTCTCGGGCAACGAGCAAGACCCATTCTAAATGTTTAACCTGAAATGGTATGTATATTTTGTCATTGACATGTTTAAATAAAGGATTTTTTTAATACTATTTGTCCCTCGTCATATACCTTATTTTGAATGTCACTTAGCTACATGTTAAAGGTGGTATTAGATAATAATCGGTTAAGAACAAGAACACTTTAGAAGAAACACTTTATTTAAATAAGAAACACGCATCTAGAAAATCACATCTTCTCTACCATTCTTTCAAAAAGTGCGAGGAAGCGGTCTGTTTTGGCCTCGGTTTCTTTGTGGCGCTCCGCCTACTTTGCCTCGCTCTCCTCATGCCTCGTCTGCTCCCTGGCACTCTCCTCTAGAAAGAACTCCATGAGGGGATTGCGACGGCGCCTTTTCACCTGGGTTTCGGGGCTTGGGGGGTATGCTGCGGTGGTGAAAGAGGTGTCTGGGGTGGTAGAAGAGGTGCCTGGGGTGGAGGAGCCTGAGGGAGAGGTAGGGGGGCTGGTGGCAGTGTACTCAACGATGTCCTGAAAGAAAACGAATAAGAAGGAATTATTTGCCAGAACTGGGTGATATGGCCATATGTTATGTACAATATATGATAGCTATGTACACAATATAGTACAGCCAAAAAATACATTGATTAACCATGTATTGGTGTGGATAAAAACCCACAATCTAATATTCCAATATGAACGGTCGAGAAGGACTAGGTTTGAAATTACCAGTTGTATAAAGTAGGGATGGGCATTTGAAGAAATTTTCTTGATCGAGCATCGCTAGAGTTATCGATCAATTATCGATTAATCATTAACTTTTTTCTATGTTTTTTTTCTAATGTTTTTATCAATGAAATCTTTATTCCAACAATAATGTATGGGCCAAAATTAATACAATACAGTTAACTTGAAGACCTACAACTGTTTAACAGTTTTAAAATAATAAATACAGGCATTATAGGTTATAGGCCTATGCGGCGCTCGTAAAGTCCGAACAATGCGCCTACAGGCGCTCTTAAAGGTTTGGAAACGATTCAACAAGACTAAATCTGTAGCCTATTCCAATTACAATAAGTAGCGAACTTATCGGACAACAATAATCAAACAAAGGCAGTAGGCTAAAAGTGGGCATTAAACTGTATAACTGTTATGAAAAAAAGGGGGGGGGAAAGGCCGACATATAATGCCTGCAGCCGGCGCGCGGAAAAGGCTCGCAACAAAAAGATGAGCCACCCATTTACAAACAATTGCATGAACTAGTCTATCTAAAAGCAATACCTCATTGAACATATATAAGGCTGGACTTGTTGCTAAAATATCACAGTTTTGGCAAAATGTAACGACTCCAAGAGGCACCAAGCGGAGCGAGAGTCAACACATTAAGAAAGAAAAGAGCGACTCACATACAATCACCAAGATTGCCGTGGAGGGATTACATTGCAATGAGTGGAAAACCCCCTGCGTCGAAAAAAGAAGCGCAAGGTCCACCGTTAGCCAATGGGATGAATGCTCATAGCGTCTCTATGCGCAGCCGTCGGGTCCCCCGTGAAGGGGTTACATTGTAACGAGTTGAAAACCCCATGCGTCGAAAAAAGAAGCACAAGGGTACCCTTTTGCGTCAGAAACTGAAGCCAAAGTCACTGACCGTTCGTCAAAAATCGACGCGTTCGGAGTGAGAATGTGTTGCACAAACAGTGTCAAATGTGATGTGTTCAGGTCGGCTCAGTAATATGATTGATGCGTTCAAATGCAACAGAAAAAAAATAAAATTAGATTTTGGTGAAAACTTGTTTTCCCAGTAATATAAAATAGATAGTAAAGATAGAATTATGACCTGTTTAATGTCCTATCTTGAACTATCATCATCTTATCAGCAATTAAAGCAATATTACAAGTTCTATTTCAAGGAGTCTCAAAAATGGTATCAATAGGTTTGACCGGTTAACCATGGACATCCCTTATATACATATAAAAGTATATCATACATTGTACGTTTTTTTTTGTGTTATCCCAGTTATGTTTTTTATTATTTTTTATTAGTTAATATTACTTTTAATAGTTCCGGGACGTTGGAGCAATAACCTGGTGTTTTTACACTTCAGTCTGCACTGTGAATTTGAAGTAATGTTCAGTTTTTGAATAAAGATGCGGCAATTCCAAATGTTTCTTTTTTTTATCCGATTCATCGATTAATCGAAAAAATAATCGACAGATTAATCGATTATTAAAATAATCGTTTGTTGCAGCCCTATAACCAACCCCTCGGGTAAAAAGTAAGAATGTTAATATTGAATCCCATCAGTTTCAAAATCTTCTATGCCATGAAGTCATTTTGCAGTTCTAATTTGATCTAAAAATAAGAGATGGGAAATGCTTCGAAGTTGATTGTAATAACTGTTTTCGGGTGTTGCTGCTTTTTAATAGTGGACATTTTCAGGTTTTAATTCAGTGTAGTGAAAGCCTTACAACGGTCTTGTCTCATCTGTATCCCCTCGCTTGTTTTTGGAGTGGAACGCCTATGGAGAGATGTTTGGAGTGTAACGTGTCAGTACTACGACGTGCTCCACAGTTTGGAGGAAGAGGGCTTTATTGACCTGTCCATTGCTGTCCACCTCTTCTGTGTGGGGTATGTCTTCATACCACGACTACGATCAGATTTGCAGCATTTTACGGAGAGCTGGAATTGTCACCCCTTGCGCACAGAGGGAAATCTGACACCGAATCAGCTATGGATGATCGGGATGCTGCAAGCACCTGTGTCAGAGCCAGACCTGGTAGAGGTATGTTTAAGGTCATATGAGACTAACCTGCAAAAAGGGTCAGATGGGGGAAGCAAAACTTCAATGAAAACACGGCATCTTAATATAAACGGCATGAAGACTATTTGTGATCTCTGATCTGATATATGGGTGTAGAAGATGATTCTACTTTCCAGTAATCTGATGTCTGATGTATTGATGGCTTTTATTGTTCATTCCAGATCCAGCAAGCTGAGGAGCAACCCTCTCAGGAACAGCAAAGTGACAACACTGAGCATGGAGTTATTGTACCAGACATCCAATGCCCCCTGTCAGCTGAAAGAGTTGCTGCACTACAGCACCAAGTGAACCCTACCACCGAGTCCTCATCCTTTGGTCGGGACATCTACTTGCATGCTCTTAGAACAGCTTTTGGACTCTAACATTCTGATATACATGAATGCATATTTTCAACCCGCCATAGTTACCTCAGATTCTAACAAAGTTTTTCACTTTTTCAACCAGCATTTATTTGAATTATACACAAATAAAGCCCAATTCGAGCACAATTGTTTTGGTTTTTCTAAATTTGAAAACAGCATTATAAGGCAAAATTAAGAGATTTAGAAATTCACATATGTATTCATACAACTCAAATAGTTTAGTGCAATGTTTTTTTTTTATTCAATCAGAACAGAACATTTGTCAAAATGTGTGCCATATTGTTTTGAACCACATTAATATACACTTATAATAATAATAATAATAATACATTTAATTTAGAGGCGCCTTTCAAGACACCCAAGGTCACCTTACAGAGCATATAGTCATCATTCAAAACTATGTAAAACAGACTAGGAATAAAAGGAAAACAGGTTAAACATGAAGAATAATAATAATTAATAACACTCAAAGACGCCTAAAGTGAAGGGGGGACCTCACTAACCACCACCAATATGTAGCACCCACTTGGGTGATGCACGGCAGCCAATCGGTGCCAGAACGCTCACTACACACCAGCTTGAGGTGGAGAGTTAGGGATGAGGTGGAGAGTGAGTGAAAAGAACATATTTAAACACTATCGACCATATTTAAACACTGTCGATCACATTTAAACAATATCGACCACATGTAAACACTATCGACCACATTTAAACACTATCGACCATATTTAAACACTATGGACCACATGTAAACCCTATCGACCACATGTAAACACTATCGCCCACATTTAAACACTATCACCCACATTTAAACACTATGGACCACACGTAAACCCTATCGACCACATTTAAACACTATCGCCCACATTTAAACACTATCGCCCACATTTAAACACTATCGACCACATTTAAACACTATGGACCACATGTAAACCCTATCGACCACATGTAAACCCTATCGACCATATATAAACACTATCGACCACATTTAAACATGTAAACCCTATCGACCACATTTAAACATGTAAACCCTATCGACCACAATTAAACACTATCGACCACAATTAAACACTATCGACCACATTTAAACATGTAAACCCTATCGACCACATTTAAACACTCTCGCCCACACCTACACACTATCGACCACATTTAAACACTATCGACCACATGTAAACACTAGCGACCACACTCAAACACTATCGACCACATTTAAACATGTAAACCCTATCCAGGGCTGTACAGTGCGAGCATTTTACTCGCATATGCGCCTAAAAATAGATTGTGCGAGTAGAAAAAATAAAAAGGGCGCACGGGTGCGAGCAGGATTTCAACCCTTTCATTAGCTTTTTGATCCTAAAATAAATTCATACAAAGTGGATCAAAGTAGAGTACAATTTTCTCGCATCTCTAGCCTATACAAATCGACATTTTCACACCTGGAAAACACAGAACTCTCATGATGACACGCGATCACGTCGCCCAGCTCGTTGCGGCGACTTTACATTGAATGTCAATACGCGTCGCCCGGCCATCCCCGAGCGGCTCGGTAGTCCACACCAGGCGGCGCGACACGGCGATTCACCGGCCCATGGAAGTTTATATTTTTTCAACTTTTGCGGTGTGTGTGTACAAGAGGGGAAGTAGTTTCTCCAGCGGTACCGCTTCTGTCTACCGCGGAGTCTGGCGGCAGGTAGATGCAGTAGACGCGGCGCAAGCTGGGCGGGGTGATCTCGGTGTGAACATGCGCATTGTTATCAGTCGTAGTCGGGATACTCGATCGTAGCGGGAACGTTTGAAAAATGAAGAGCATCGAGTCGTATTTTCGAAAAAATCAAAGTGGTGGAACCAAGAAGGGAGAGGACATCGGTGAGAGAAATGTGAGAGAAAATGTGGAATCTGGGACTGACAGTGTCGAGCCAGAGGAGATGGCAACAGCTAGCGTTAGCACCGACAGTGCTAGCAAGGTTTACAAGTTTAAATCTGATTGGATAAAACTCTTCCCTTGGCTAGAGTTTGAGAACAACCTCATGTTCTGTAAGTATTGCAAAGGGCAGAAGCAGGCAGGTAATTCAGCATTTGTGACTGGAAACCCCCATTTAAAAAAAGATGGTGTAACAAAACACAACCACTCCAAGCGGCACATCACCTGCAGAGACAGTTACATGATGCGACAAAACAAACCAGCCTTGACGGTGACCGCAGCCCTGGACAGGCAGGTGATGTTTTCCGAGGTGGAGATGAGGAGGCAGCTAAAGATCAAAATGAACATCGCCTACTTCATCGCCAAGGAGGAAGAGCCATTTGTCAAGTTTGGGCCACTTATCACACTGCACAAGAAGAACGGTGTTGATATCAACCCAACCTATGACAACCATGTCAGGTAATATTTTCCAATAATAATAATAATAGTAACCTTGTATTTATAAATATAGCGTTTTTCGAAAACAAAGCAATGTAATGATATTCTGGCATGTGTATAACTACCATTTATGATAAGTAATGTAATTGCATGTGATGTGATGTCAGTCATGTTATGTAACTGTATGTGTAGCTTAGTACATGTGTATATGGCATGTAGTATGCCAGGCTATTTATGTTATATTAGTATTTCTTGACCCCAGTCCCAGGGAGATCAGCGGTTGTTCTGCAACACTGCTTATGGGGATCTAATAAAACCATAAACTATAAGCGCTTTACAACAGTGTTCTCATTCATACAGGTGTGCAGAAATGATTGGACAAGTTGCCGATCTCTTGAAAGAGAGCCTAGCTGCTAAGCTGAGAACAGCAAAGCACCTTGCAGTTCTCATTGATGGAGACACTGACATATCAAACACTGAGTGTGAGATTGTCTACGTGCGCCTGGTGGAGGGTGGGAAGCCAGTCACTCTCCTCGTTGGACAACAGACCCTCGAACACTCCCATGCCATTGGTAGGTGGTCACTGTCTAGCAGCTAGATAGTAACCTTTATTTTTGTATAGTTTCATAAATGCATAATTGAGTCACTATCTTGTTTGTTTTAAGGCTACAAAAGTCTTATTGTTTTTGTGTTGTCCTTCAAGGTGTTCTGGATGCAACCAAGGCTGCATTCAATGCAGTTTGCCCAGAGGACGATGGAGGGTCATGGATGAAGAAGCTGATCAGCTTCGGGGCAGATGGTGCCGCAGTGAATATGGGCCACCGCGGAGGAGTGATTGCTCTCCTGCAAAGAGAGGCAGGGGAGTATATTATCCCTATCCACTGCATGCCTCACAGGTTTGTAACTGAAAAAATTGGTTATGTGGCAGCAGACATACATGCACATTTGTCACATGCGTGTGTGCACACACACCCTAAATTATTTGTCACAGCTTTTCCCCCCCTATATTTTGGCTTTCACAGACTAGAGCTGGCAATCCTAACCCTCCAGAAGACAGAACCAATGGTGTGCCAGGTGTACGATCTTCTGCATCTCGTGTGGAAGACCTACCACTTCAGCGGAAAGTCCAAGAGAGAGCTCAATCAAATAGGGAAAGAGCTTGGCGTGGATGTCTGCACACCATCTACCGTCAAAGGGACACGCTGGATCCCCCATGTCCACAGGGCTCTCAAAGTGTTCCTGCGACATGGAGCAGAAAAGGACCTCGCCACAGACCATGGCCAGTACTCCATTGTCCTGCAGCACATGGAGCACCTGGCTGTTGCAGGTACAGTGGAGGTTCAAGGACGGGCAAAGAAGGTCAGTTTTACGCAATACATTAAGTAAAAAAAATAGATTTAAGTCAAATGACATTTCAGACTTGAATAGTTGGCAGGTGAGGAGGTGGCTAGGAATACAACACTTATTTTGTGTTGATCTACTCACTACTACACAGGTAAAGAGAGGAATGGAGAATGCACTTTTTTGTGTATTCTGCCATTTTCTCGCTGACATGTTCGAGGAGCTGTCTACACTTAGCCTCACCCTGCAGAGAAATGACCTGATCCTCCCCCAAGCCATGTCAGAGCTGAGGAAGACTGTGACAAGACTAGATGGACTTAAGTCTAGGGCAAAGTCAGGAGGCATGCTGGAGAAGATCCAGACCACGCTTGCTCAGCATGGAGATGATGAGTGCAGATTCCAGGTTAGGATGAGTTTGTTAGGATCTAAGGGAAACAAATGTTTCGAGGAGAAATGTGAGAATCAGTCACTGTATGAAAATTAGTGTAGGTCTATTCAGTTTAAAGATTTGGAGAAATGCAGTCTTTAAAACAATTTTGTGTGTGATTGTGTGTCACAATTGTTAAGTTGTTTATATTTTATTGTTATCATTTATGTTCTGCCATTGACTGTCGCTTATTCATCTGTTTATTTTTATTAATATCATTTTATTGTTATATGCTTTGGCAATATAAGCACTGTCTTGTCATGACAATAAAGCTATTTAAATTAAATTGAAATTGTGTGTCTCTCTCTGAAAGGGAATACCACTGAAGGGGAATCTGACAGGTCTCACAGACCTCACCCATCCCCAGCTGAAGAAGCACATGGAGGCGGCCATCAACATTGGTGTGACTGAGCTAAAAGCCAGGTTTGGTGGGCTCCTGAATGATGAGGCTGAAGTCAAGACCCAGGTTCAGGCCTTCAAAGTCTTCAACCATGACACATGGCCAGATGACCTGGGCAGCCTTCTGACCTTTGGTGATGGTGATGTGGCAGACCTGGTGAGGCATTTCAGAGAGCCTCTTGAGAGGTAAGAATGTATTTGGCACTGCTGTGCCCTGTGATGCGAACAATGATGTCTGGGTATTTGCTAACTCCCTCTGTTAAATCTCTACAGATCAGGGTGTGACCTGGCGGCTGTTCAGGACGAGTGGCAGGGACTGAAGATTTTGGTCAGTCAAAGCTTCAAGGACAAGTCCTACAGTGGCCTGTGGGAGACAATGCTCACCAAGGAGCCATACAGGGAGGATTACAAGGTAAGCAAACACTGCTGAGTGTTTGTATCCTGCATTGCCCTCCTCCTATTATTGGTGGTTATAGATGAGATAAGTAAGGCCTTTCTTGATCCCAATAGAACATACTGGAGTTGGTGCAGCTGATGTTAGCACTGCCCATTTCAGCTGCTCAGTGCGAGAGGGGCTTCTCTGCACAAAACCGTATAAAGAGCTCCAAAAGAAGCAGCCTTGCAGTCTCCACCACCGAAGACCTCATGAGGATCACCCTGGAGGGGCCAAGTCTTGAGGACTATGATCCAAGTCCTGCTGTGGACCGCTGGATGAACTCAGCCAAGCGTGCCAGGCGACCTGACTACAAAAAATTGTGGGACAGAGATATTCTCTGCGTTTAATTGCAGTAGGCCTTATGATGGCACTGTGGTATATGTTTAATGTGTGTTACTGATTTGACTGTTAATAATAAAATTGTGTTATTTAAAAAATTTCATAGTGCTCCTAAATCTTTTCTGTGCTCCTAAATTTTTTCATTTAGGAGCACCTGTGCTCCTAGTGAAAAAGCTAAGCGTACAGCCCTGACCCTATCAACCACATTTAAACATGTAAAACCCTCTCGACCACATTTAAACCCTATCGACCACATTTAAACCCTATCGACCATATTCAAACACTATCGACCACATTTAAACTATCGACCATATTTAAACCCTATCGACCACATTTAAACACTATCGACCATATTTAAACACTATCGACCACATTCAAACCCTATCGACCACATTTAAACCCTATCGACCACATTTAAACCCTATCAACCATATTTAAACACTATCGACCACATTCAAACACTATCGACCACATTTAAACACTATCGCCCACATTTAAACACTATAGACCATATTTAAACACTATCAACCATATTTAAACACTATTGACCACATTTAAACACTATCGACCACATTCAAACACTATCGACCATATTTAAACACTATCAACCATATTTACACGCTATCGACCACATTCAAACACTATCGACCACATTTAAACCCTATCGCCCACATTTAAACACTATCGACCACATTTAAACCCTATCGCCCACATTTAAACACTATCGACCACACCCAAACACTATCGACCATATTCAAACACTATCGACCACATGTAAACACTAGCGACCATATTTAAACACTCACACAATTTGATACATATCACCATATAGATATAGATTTGTGCTGATTATATTATTACGATCTATCCTTGTATTTAAATTGCGGATCCCCATAAAGGGTATAAATTGCCATCCCCGTATTGGGTTCCAATAGGTTGACTGACTCTCCGTCCATCCTTCGTATCATCTGCTGTTCCAGCGCCAGACAAACGGCGGTGACACTACCGACGGAAAAAGCCGTTACGTCCCATTGTTTGGAGTGAAAGCAGTTTCTCCCTATCCATATAATATATATATATATAGATCTACACATATAAATAGTTTATAAAAGAGTTAAAAGTTTACAAAAACACACTTAAATTACTTAAATTACTAAAAACAACGCAACACGCACGGAGCTACTGGATAAGCGTCCTACTCGCGTCGGCGCCATGGCAACTTCGCAATGACAATTGGACATAACATTGACATTATTTCAAACTCTAAGACATTAAGTTTGGATTCTTAATGTCTGTTACAAACGCTTACTTAGAACAGGATTGAACCCAAACACAAGGTGATGTCATGGCAATGGGGAGTGGCAGGAACTGAACTGACAAGAGAATTAGACATGGCTAGGAAAAGACTAGAATGAACAAACTAAGTAGAACAGAGTAGACTAGAGCAGAGTAGAGTTTACAAGCTACTGTCTGTCAAAGCTTGCACCATATTTAATGGCAGTTTGCAAGTTGGTTTTAAAGGAATCGTAATCCCCCAGATGAGCTGTTGGAAGTGTAACTGTGTTGGTGCAAGCACTAACAATAGGATAACATACAGTGTGGCCTGGCATGTGCTCTAGACAGTTGTGGTCAAATACTATCGCTATCTTGAATTTCTGTCTCTCTGAGACAAGCAAATGCCTGTGTGCTTGCCCAGTCATCCATTGCATCACCATGGGAACAGAGGGTGTCTCTCCTCTCATTTTCTGGTTGTGTGTCTTGGAAAGAAAATGGGATGTTAGAATCAATGTCTTCTTCTGAAGTGACAAACTTTCAAAGCTTTTAAATATACAAACAAGGTAAGTGCAGAGCAATATTTTGTAATATATAAAACTCTCACGACAAAAATCACCAACAAAATCCTACACTGATGAGCACGTCATATCTATGGAACCAGTTCTTTGTTGCTAACAGTTCGATATCGAGATCATGAAAATGTGTTGCGCTACTGCCGAGATACACTTTCTTTCAATGGTCACTTGAAAAAGTCGCAAAACTCCCTGTACTAGTGTACTTAGTAGCCAAGAAAACTTTTTCAAATCTGGATATCATATAACTTTCAGGCATAAAATCCAGATTTCATACATCTTGACGTACATATCAGTGTAGGATCTCCTAAGCTATATCAAACTTTCTTAGGGGATCAGAACTTTTATGGAAGGTTTTACATACCCTCAATTTCAATTAGGAAATCTTGGAAGTATTCCAAGATTTTGGACTCCTTCACGTGTTTAGTCAAACCATGTGGGCTCATTTCTGGGGCCAGGTGTGAAAGAACATAATGCGAGTCCACCTGAGAACAAAAGAGAATTACAGCCCAACAGATCAAGACTGATCCAACGTCACTCATGCACAGGTACTGACAGTAGCGATTTTACTGAGGGTGCAGGGGGTGCATTTGTAGCCCCTTCTGTTGGGATGTAAATAGTACTATTTTCAAATAAATGTCAAAAATTTAAATAAAAATATTTTTTTTACCTGTTTTAAACCCCTAAAATTGCCACTCGGTATTGATGATATGGAAATACCATTTAGCACTTAAGGAAAGGTTATGCTATTAAATGGCAAAAAATCAAGAAAATACCCAGAGCTGAATAACAACATACCTTGTCATCATCCCTTACGATAAAGAGATTGCGACACTCATTCGGCTTTATCTGCATGACCTTGATCACGTTGTACACCTTAAGGCCTTCACGCATTTGTTGCAGCATTGGTGCGCGTTTTGTGGTCACATGCAGTACGATAGCCCTTTCAAAAGGAATATAATACATTTTATGACAGCCATTTAAAATTATGATGTCAACTGTAAAATTAGCCATAACACTGATGTTTGTATGATATAATGATAAAACCCTTTCAAAGCCGTCAAAGATTTTGCAGCACAAAACCTTTATCGGCTTCAAATTTCCTGCTTAATGAATGAACATTACTGCATGGCTTAAAATACTATTGACCTGTACATAATTCATCCATAATGTAATATTACTCCCTACTAGTTAACAAACCTTAATATGCTTTCCTTATGGTCAATGTTGATTTGACCAGTGTAGCCACAATCCAGGATTTCTTCGATGTAGAGGGACAGGTCAGATGCATCTTCAATCTAAAATAATGATTTAGAAGTTAAAAGAATTAAGCTTTCATTTGTTATGTATTCACAACTGTTATTTTATACATCTACACTGTCATTCACACATCTCACACATTTACCATTATAGGTTTACAGCTATATCAGATCCTTTTTTTAGTGAGGCTAGTCTGTCAGTCGCTTGATGTCAACAGGAAATAAGCTATTGCAAGAAACTAACTTGTTGATGAATTGGAATTTAGTAAACCTTAGGATATATTGAGATACTGCCTAACACAGCTGCAACATCGTTGGCAAAGTTTTAAACTTGGATCAGTTTACTTTGAACTTATTCGATGTACTATAAACATCAAAAGAGCGCAAACATTATGGAAAAATATTGGCCTCATTAAGATGCCTTGAAGCGATTTACCCAATGTACCGTTTTGATTAATGGTGACAACTCTGTGTCATGCACACCATCAGTTTTAAGGTTCCCAGTGACGAGGTAGTGGTAACACCACTCCTGCATAAACCGTGGTGCTGGTCCTCCTTGGGCAATGCTCACACCGAATATTTCACCCGCATCTCTGGATGAAAGACAACAAAGAAATTGGCAATTATAAGTACTAATATTGACATAACACCCCAGCTAGAAGACTTATCTCAGGTACTTACTTCAATTTATGCATTACTTCTATCATCTATTGTCACACATACACTGAAGGAGATTATACCTTTAAAATATGACAGAATATTTAAAATAGCTGGTACATTTCAAGCCCTGTTCTGAATGTTTTTCTAACAATTTGCCATGAACATGAAAGTTTGAAAGAAAAACAGATTGAGGCACTGACTTCCCCTCTAGGCAAACTGTAAAGGACCCCAAGTATCATTACATATTTTCACTCATGAAAGTATTGCAAAGGTGTCCATCAGATAATAACAATAATCAGTAATTATAAGTTTTAGAAATAAGAATAACATACTTGAACAGTGCATTGTCCAAATCGTTGAGGGAATACTTTGGTACTTTGCCCTTCACACTTTCGCCTTCAAATAGTCGCTTCTCGATCCCAGCAACCATCGCTACAGCCAAAAACAAATGATAAAACAGCATTAGACTAGCTGGAGGAAAACATCTAAAAAACACAAATTTAGCCCAATTTTTCTCAAGCTCTGACCACTTTGATACTGTGTCCTGCAGAAGCCCACAGGCAGTTATTGTTCTATTTTTGGGAAATGGATGGATGCAGCCAAAATACACCCAACAGCAGAACTTTCGTTCCAGTTGTTTGACAATGGTATAGCAACTGTAAAAAAAATAATTTCAGCTATTCTACAACATACTCTACATATCTGCTAAATGAATGATGAAAGCATACTACTCACTGGACAGGAACTCTTTTTTTAGTGCTCCAGTGTCAACCCCTGGTTCTCCCAGGAAGGAGACTTTCAAAGGGTTCACTGGACCGCCATTCTTTCGACGCTTCCAGAGTTTAAGACCTCTTTCAAACATACCGTCTCTGGCCACACAGATGTCGAAGGTCTTGCTACAGTCTATCTGTTCTTTTACCCAATAAAGAACATCTTCCTCACTGTTGAAAGTTATAAATTATTCAAATGAACTACACAGTGCACTGTATTTTAACAAATTAATGAAATGTTACACAACCAGATTGGTTACCATGATATATGATCCAGATCGGAGCATATCTTGACTGTCAAGCTGGCAAAGATCCTTTCCCATACTACTGTAAAAACAAAAGGAATACATTTATGCTTGTCCTTTAAACATACAGTTCTAGATTATTGTCTATTTCCTCACATCTGACCTGTGAGATAAATATAATTTTATGTTTATGTAAAAATCCATCATAACCATTATGAACACAGAGCCATCTTGGAACTGCCTAGGAATTCGAGCAACCCTATAAACAAAGATACATAATGCAAGTTGACCCACAATCACCTTTCACCGCAGAAGCTTGCATGTAGTTCTATATCTGACACTGGAAATGTTCTTGTGCATATTGGACAATGGACCTCACCTGCCTATATGCAGGCACATGGAAAACAGAATTGTTAAACCTGCAGTGTGGAAGATTACGTCAGAGTCATAAGGAGGAGCGAATTTTCAAAATAAGCGGTAGATTCAAAACAAAGCTTTCCCCGCCCACTCCCTTCCCGCTCATTAAGTCCTAACTCATTTACATTCTTCTTCTTACAGAAAATGTAAATGTATTCTAACAAAAATAAGTTCAACTAGGCAGCTTTAAGGCATAAATATCGCGGGATAATTTTGAAGTGCAACAAAGACTGACAACTTTGTAAAGAACGTAGAATATATCCGTTATGTTTATGACAAATTTTTTGGCTGTTGCCCTCCATGCCATCCTCATTGTTTTTTGACTCAGTTGCTGTACCTGCTGAAAGCAATGTTGCTCATTGGACCATGGTGCGTCTGTACAAGGTCCTAGGACTGGGTTAGGAGATGTTGCTTCTTCCAGGAACACCACATCTGCCTCCTGTACATGTACATTGATGCCATTTTACTGATAAGCTGAGGTTGGGGGTGGAGTTGATCACAACAGATAACCCTGAAGTTAGAACTGGAAGCTGGACTTTTGCAGCTTTGATCCCACATGCATAAGTGACATAGGAAACAGTTTTACCTCAGTTTCCAAGTTTGATGTGTTGTTGCAGTGGTCAATGTGCAGAGCCAACATCTGCAATGGCATCACTGTCTTGCATTGTTTGCATGTTGCTGTTGGCATACGAGCAAATTCCGGTGCATCTGCTGGTAGTGGTGTTAAATCTAGCTCATCTTGGAGGGGCACTATATATAACAGCTGTTTTCCTCCACCTGAGGCTCTTTTGATGACAGAACCAGTGTATCCCTCATAACAACAATTAAAATGGTGCAATAAAGCATTGTGCATTTATTTTTTCTCTATTCAATGAATAACTTGCTGTTGGGAAATGTCACTAGTGGTGACTTCAAGTGCACCTGCTGCTTTGAAAAGAAGCCATCTGTCTTGAAGATCATTCATCTTCGGATATGTTGTCCTTAGTGAACTGGATAACTAATAAAAAATAGGAAGAAAAAAAGTCAACAGCTTGAATTTAGACAGTATATCTCTATTGCCACACAATCAATACTGTTGATACACTTTGGGAACAAAATATGTGTACTTAAGTTCATCAGACATCCCACCTCTGCATGCGTTAAGTCAGATATGATAGACAACGCCCTCTTTCCCAGCCCTGCTTGCATGAGCTCCAGCTCGGCAGATATGGATGGGGTTGTGTCCGTTTTTGAACCAAGCAAGAAAAATGGTACTTCAAGTGGCTTCCACGTCTTCACAACATTTGCTGGTCTTCTAAAGGGATGACTTCGGTTTTTTCCATTGCGTTTGAAAAATCCAGGGAAGGATCTATATGATTTTTAGGACAATCTTAATGTCACTAAGTCGCAGTCAGAACAGAAATCAGATTAAGAACAGAATTTGAATTGCTGAAGCAATATCATTACAATACCACTTTATGACATACTGATAGCACTAGTGCTAACAGCGATGATTAGGTCATTCAATGTAATGAATTGATTCAATTTGCAAATCATATGAATATGTAGAAACTGTGTATGGTTATTTTTGGAAGAAACATGTTTGCAGGTGCCTTGAATCACACTGGCATATGGAAATGTTTAGCAACATTGTGTAACACCTGAACTGGCCCTTATGCTTTTCTACCTGGCCATCTCAAACGCAACAGTAGGTCTCTCCACACTCGTACTCTGACCCTGTCTACGATCTTCAGGAATTGCTTTGGTGAGCAAGGAAATGAAATGCTGAGCAGCTTTAGTTGCTGAACACTGGTCATACTGGAATGGGAGTTAAGGTGCATAACATTGTAATGTGATCATACAGAGCATAGCATAAATGTTATTAACAATTGATTCCGGTAAAGCACAAGCTGTACAAAACTACAGGATAATACTGGAAAACAAGTAATATTTGATCTCTTATTTCCCACAATTACAACACCATGAACAAATATAAATTTGAAAAAATTAGCCAATACTCTACCTGGGCCTGTGATCTGCCAGGTTGGTTTTCCATTCTGGGAAAAGTATTATTAGCTAGGTGTTTAAGCCATTTTCACCACCAGGCAATAACACAGATAATACCGTTACTACACATTCCCATACTTATGCTAAGTAACCATAAAGCCATATTCCCAAAGGTTAATTTCGGTTGGTGGTCCAAAAGTTGGTTCATCGAGATAAGCAGTAGGTGGCGCAGCGCCAATCAAACCTCAAAGCGTTGAAAAACAATGTAGAAAACACGATGAAAATATGACATTGATGTTTGTTTCATGTATTCATTTGAGGAAGGTTACAGTCTCCTCGTCGCTCCACACAGATCTGATGTTTTCGTCTGCCGCCATTATGAACATTGAAAATGCACGTAAAAACATGTGGATGGAAACCCAGACAGCTCAACTAGCGCGACACCTAAGACGAGAAAGTGACTAACGCTAACTAAGCTGGCTACAGGCTGATAAAATAATACAGCACATCACAAATATAACATAAACTAACGTTAGATCGTTGAACACAAATAGTCCTGTTAACTAGTAACTACATGCACAACGTCATGCAGGCTAATAGGCAGCCTGGGCACGTAACGTACCTATAACTAGGTAATTGAGCTAAGCTAGCAGCTACAGGCTGACAAAATAATGTGTATTTTCTTTAACCCAATACAACATCCACAGATCGTTAAACAAAAGCAATCTACATGCACCAGTTCAAACATAACATTCTTGCTATTACTATGACGGAAGACATACCTGCGCATTGATTTTCTTTCCTCTCAGCTCCCGACTCCCGCTCTGTCTCATCATGGACTTCAAATCTCCCTCTCTCGTTACTAACTGTGGATGTTGCCAAGCTGTCACTCCGATCGAGACTGGCCAATAGAGACGTGTCTTACATCTTTCGGCGTAGGTCCTGCCCAAGAGATTCAGCTCAACAGCAAGCAAAGCTTTTGAATTTGCAAGCAAAACTTTTGGATTCGCAAACAAAACTTTTGGATTCGCAAACAAAACTTTTGGATTTGCAAACAAAACTTTTGGATTTGCAAATAAAACTTTTGGATTCCCATTAATTATTTTTTCATCACATTTATTTTACTTGCAATAAAACATTTTTTGATAGCAGTGTTGATAGTTTTGCTCTCAAATCTATTTTTTTATTGCTGTCTGGAAAGTTTTTCTCTCAAACCTATTATTTTTGATTGCATAATAAAGACACAAATCTACCTCCATAGTAGAGCAGGGAGTGACGTAGACTGATAATCCCTCAGAGTCCTCGGTTGCTAAGCGACGTCAACGTCTTTTGCAGACTATTTCTCAGCTGATCAACGCTACGAAGGCTGGTAACAAATAAATTGTAAAAAATACACACCGTGCAAATTTATTTGGCCATATGCTAAAGACGTGTCTAGTTCACCGTCATGCAGGCTGTGTTCAGTAAAAGAAATGGCAATGTTTTAATAATTTTGATTGATTTCATTCAAATCAACAAGCCTCTCCCTGTGTCATTGTGTGTGCGTGTATCCGAGGTGCGTGTGTGTGTGCGTGCGTGCGTGGGGGGTTCTTGATTGACCCATTTTCGAATATTATTCGAATACTTCTCAGCGAATTTTGAATAGTATTTTTCTCAGAAATGCACATCCCTAGTACTTACCATTTTACATGAGTGGCATGCCAGTGGAAAAACGGTAGATGCCAGTATAAAACTGGTAATACCATTTTACATGAGTGGCATGCCAGCGGAAAAACGGTGGTTCCAGTAGGAAATGGAACTTCCGATTAACATAATTGGCTTGCCAGCGGAAAAACAGTTGGCCTATATGCCATGATACCACTGGATCATGTCGGTATAGAAAGGTTTATGACACTGGATCAGTGTTAAATGATAGGAACCTGTAGGCCTACTTAATTTTTTTGGTAAAACACCAATAAGAACAAATGCAAAACTTAATATTTGGCCTATTGAATAGTTATGAGCTGAAGCAGTCATACAGTAGGCTATATAGGCAACGCCACTAGGACACCTTGATAAAACACGAGCGGAAAAATGCACTAACCGGAAACTACGATCGCAACTGCCGCCGCGGCTCCTCCCCCGCAATAAACATCCCGCTTTGAGCGGTGAACTCTTAACACATAGTAGTTATAATTAAGCAATAGCTCACGACATGCTGTGGTATGTGCTCATTATTCCACTGTTAAGGGGTGTTGTTCGGCAGTGGTATAATGAGCACATACCACAGACTGTCTATTTATACAACGGTTACTATTACGGCAAAACGAAAGTCATAGACACACTAGATTTAAAACAAGAAAGTTAAAATAGCTGTCTTTTTAAAGAATACAAAAAAGTAGTCCCTCCTGGCTGCCTTCAAAATGCACGACGGTCACTATGCAACACACTTTAGCATCCCTCCGAGAGAAGGCTCGGCTAGAGCGGTTCGCCAGCAATTTATCCTATGGAGCAGTTCACTCAACGTGTGCCTAAGCTTTCGTTAGTCTCTCCTTCGCCTTGCTCACTCCCGGAGTAACATCATTCCTCTCCATCATTCAACATATTTTTAGGCTACTACCAACAACTGCTAATTTGTAACCGTTTCTACTTCCAGGCGCGGAGAGTTATATGCAAACTTTCATAAAATGATTGGGCGTCATAATGTATACGCTCATTATACAACAGTTAGGAACCAATCAGATCGCTGGATTTAAGCCACCCGTTGTATAAAAAGCTATTAAAAAGCTATTAAAACTACAAAATGACTCCATTAAAGGCCCACTATGCAACTTTTTTAGCCAAAATGTATGCAGGTTGAGAGTTATGCTGATGGTTCTGCATCCATTTCTGGGTCGATTGGTGGGTGTGTCATTTTCCCATGTCGCCTCTACAGTGAAAAAGCGCATATGCAACTTGATCTGCTCGGACCGGGACATTCCGGATGTGACGCAGCGGAAGTATCCTCGAAAATGTAGTCAGATTGTAGTTTCGAAAATGCTTTACGGCACAGACACACACCCAAACATGGCACCGGCTAGATATAAACAGCCAGTTGCGAGGCAATTGTTGCATTCATCATGGATCAATCGACTGATAAGGGACCCAAGAGGCGACCGTCGGTGGAACAAAAGAAGAATGGACCAGAAAAGAGATCAGACACGAGTGAAAGGGGAACTATGCAACTTTTTTGGCTTGATTTACCTTAATATAACAGGCTAAGAGTCATTGCGATGGTTCTATTATACATTTTTGTTCGATTGTTCGTTGTTTCGACTCACCCTTGCGCATCTTGGCGGAGAAAAGGAATATGTTTCTGCCGGCGACCCGCCGCCCACTCTCGCGGGAGTCTCGGGTCTCGCGAAGTAACGAATTGCTTTACGGCACAGACCCCCAAACACGGAACCGGCTCGATATCAACACAAGTCATTAAGGGATTGTTATATTCATCATAGATCAGCCGACTAAAAAGAGACAGAGAAACCCAATGTCGGAGGAACAGAAGAAGAGAAAAGGGAGACTGACCGGCAGAGAGGCCAGACACGAGTAAACTTTGGGCAAGCTTTTCAGGAATAGCTTGAACTGAAAGAAAAAGAAGACTGCAAATCAGACGCCGACTCGGCCGTGTTGCTTTTGAAATTGAAAGTACCCTTGGGTGGCCTTTGTCTTCGTGGTATTCTTGATGTTGATAGTCTCTGTACAAATGTGTTTGCTCAACCATTTTGTTGTGAGCCCTGTAAAAATTGTTTTATCGACCGTTTTGTTGTGAGCCCTGTATGTTTCTAGCTTGCCTGGTTGCAACCATATAAACACCTTTGTTTCCATGGGTGTTTTGCTGTTCGTCTGTCTCGTCCCCCAGATACAGACTGAATCCCCGAATCCAGGTTCTTGTTTATTTCGATTATTATGTTGGCCAAACCTCTTACACTGATTGTTCTGTTCAACCTAAGATAAAACAATTATAATCTAGGATATAAATTCTCCCCGTCAACTATAAAAAATTTCGTTCGTTCGTTTGTTCGGTCAGTCCAGTTTCCGTTTCCGGTAGCGGTGAATCGCATCATGGAATGCACCCATTGCATGGTTCTCAGCTGAGTCAGTCAGACTCCGTGCTACGTGCTCCGTGAATCGAATGCTCCGTGAATCGAATGGTGAATCGAATCATGGAATGATTCGTTCACACAGTGAGTGAACGAACTGTCAGCGAGTCGTGGGTCTGGGAGGAGTCGAGTCTGAGTCACGAACGAGACGAACGAGAGAGAAGAACCAGTTCGGTTTGTTCGTTTTAACGACTTCGTCATTCGAACGAATCTGTTCGCGACTGAACCACCTCTAGTGTACATCAATCCACACTCCGCGGTTTGACCGTTTTCAGTATACCACCCGGGTCCTTTCTGTACACTTTCTTCCGCCCTGATCTTAATTTCAACGCCCTACATACTCAAACTAAGTATAATGAGTGCAGATAGTATGGATATTGGTACACAGCAATAGATTATAGCTCTATAGCCACCTAAACCGACCTGTTTAGGTAGCTAGGCTAACTATCGTCACCGGAGCAAGTCCGGCTGTTTTCCAAAGCATCTGTCATTTCAAAAGCAACAACAAACAGATCGCAAATATCCTTACAACAGAACGGACGAGAAAAACGAAAAAATCCCTTTATTTACGGCGTTATGTTGTGATATAGTGTCAATAAAGACCAAATATAGCTTTACATTTAAGGCAATACTTGTCTTGAAATTATACGGAGGAGGAGGGCCGTGCTGGTGTCACATACCATTGTTGGGATCGGCAGTTACCGTGGAACGGCATATGCCGTTCCACCTGAACGGCAGTTACTGTTTCAGAACGGCAGTTACCATTTCAGAACGGCATGGGCCGTTTCAGAACGGCATGGGCCGTTTCAGAACGGCAGTTACCGTTTCAGAACCGTTGTCAGTGGTCGCGGCGGCACATGCCACAGGCCAATAAACGATCTCGGCGTCTCTCAATTAAAATACCTCCCGATTCACTTCCTTGTTTAACCCCTGGTAGTTTGGTGGATGGTACCACCAGCTCCCTGTAGTTTAGAAGGCAGCCAGTGGGACCATCTCTTCTACACCAGGGGCCGTATTCACAAAGGATTTTAGGGCTAAAAGTAGGTCCTAACTGGCGAATTTAGGAGTAACTCCTAAAAATAATGGGCATGTCACTCTTAAATTTAGGACTCCTAACTTTTTTCACTAAGAGCAATTCACAAAATATTTTAGGCCTAAAAGTAGCACCTAAGTCTAGGAGAGCTTAAAAGTCCTCAAGAGGACTCCTAACTCAGTAAGACCTATTCACAAAGAATCGTAAATGCCTGCGAGACGAAATGTTAGGGTATTAAACTTGTTGTGGAGTTAATCGCAATGCAATAACATCCCCGACTAACAGGAATAATCCGATTAGTCCCGAAATAAAATGTTTGGCCACTACGTTATTTAGCAACAGGGGAAATGCAACTTTGCAATGCCGACGAGTTAAAACCATCAGTCAGCCGTGCCATAAACTTTCCTTTGGACATTCAACAATTACACAGGATCAAAGCCAACTTCATGGCAATTGCAGGTATGCCCGGTGTGGTCGGTGCTATTGACGGGACGCACATAAAAATAATTGCGCCATCAAAAGACGAGGACATGTTCGTCAATGGAAGAAAGTGCATTCCATCAACACGCAGGTTGTTTTTGATGCAAATTTTAACATAGCCTACTGGATGTTGTTGCAGTGGCCTGGATCTTCGGCTACCCATGATTCGCGCATTTTAATGGAGAGCGGTCTGAGGCAGCTTTTTGAGATGTACCAGTTGGGTGTCACTTGCTGGGAGACAGTGACTATCCATGCAAGACGTGGCTCTAGACACCCTACCTCATTCCACAACCGGGAGCACAGTTAAAGTATAACATGTAAGTGATTACGCATATTACGCTTAGTCCTATGTGTAAAACACATCGTATTGGCTCTGTGACGCCTTTTATTTGTTGAATCTATATTTATTATTGTTTACTGATTTCTTCCATATATGCTAGAGCACACAAACATACACGAAATGTTGTGGAGAGAGGAATTGGGCAGATGAAACGTCGGTTCATGTCCTGCACGGCGAAATACGCCTCACCCCAGAGAGGGCAAGCACAGTCATTACTGCATGTGCCATTCTACACAACCTCTGCAAGCGGAGGAACATTCCACAGCCAGACGATGATGATGATGATGATGATGATGGCGATCAACATGACAATGAATTTGGCCGTGTGGAACCGAGTGGACTGGCATTTAGGGATCACTTTGAAAACACATTTTAGGTAAACACCTTGGCACAAATCAGTCAACACTTGTGTAGTTCATAACATTTATTTTCTTTTAAATGTTACGTATTTTTATTGTTTGCTTTCTCTCTGTCTTGAACGTGCAGGCTACAACGTCATTATCGTGGTCTGCACAAAATTGTCATCATGCGTGTATTCTGCTGACTGCACTATAACTACTTAATAGGAATTCATTTCTAGCCTAGGCTATTTCCTTGTTTTTCGGTGATTCAGTGGGCTCGTCTGAACAACCAATCACCGAACTGTCTGCTTCTAAACTCGTGCATGAGAATTGACGTAATCCATAGCAACGGCGCGTCACTCTTAGTTCACTCTTTGTGATTTATCCTTAGTAAGAGTAGGTCTCAGCGGCTTTGTGAATAACTTTTAAGAAAAAACTCCTACGTAAAATGTTTTAGCGCGAGTTAGGAGCACTCCTAGCGGTAAGATAAAATGCTTTGTGAATACGGCCCCAGGTCTCTTGGAGGATGACAATGTCTGTATTTCAAATTTCCTTGATGAAATTTAGGTTTCTGCTTTTCAGACCAAAGGCAGTCGACCTCAGGCCTTGTATTTTCCTAGATGAAATAGTGAAAGCTTTGTGTTCCATGGTGTCTTGTGTTTGATGGTCCAGCAGTTTAGTTCTGGATCAGGAACGTGTAGAGCTCACTGAGCATCCCGTGTATGCTACGGTCTCGGGATGGGCTGTTTCCCCTAATCACAGCCTGGGAGTAGGTGTGAAATGGGGTAAGCAGAAGGGGAGTGGGCCTTGGTTGGTGGCTCCAGGGTTCAGGTGCGTGTGTGTGGGGCGACGGCTGGTGGGGGTGTGGTCTGGGGGGAGGGGGTCTTTTTGGAGTGTTCCCCCTGCTCACAGCCTTGGAGTAGGTGTGAATGTGGGGTAGGCAGAAGGGGTATCGGCCTGGCTGGTTGCTCCAGGGTGTGCGAGTGTGGGTGGACGGCCCGTGGTTATGCAGTGTTGGGGGAAGGGGTCTTTTTGGAGTGAGGGGTCCTCTGGGGCGAGGGGGTGATCTGGATGCAGGGGGGCCACTAGACGTGGGGCTGGGTAAGATGCCCATGGTTCTGCTAGTCCTGTGTAATGTGTTGAGAGCAACGTCCTTTAGCGTTTTTGCAAAGGTCGCACCTCTGACCTGTAGATGTGTACCTGGTCGTAGTGGCTGTGCTGCTCCAGGGTGGGGTTTTGTGCAAGGAAAACTTTGGGTTTCGAGGCACAGTCTCTGGATATTGAGGCGTTCACCCTTTGGATGAGAACAGGGTGGAAGCAGCTTTCTCCATCACCCACTTAAGGGCTGTGGACACACCTTCCTGCTTGCTTCGAAGGTTGTTTGTACCTGTGTGGATTATGATGTGGCTGGGCGCCCCAAGCTTTTCCTCGGTCAGCAATTTCAGTGCATGTTGGATGTTCCTGCATCTGAGTTTAGCCACTCTGTGTTTAGGGAAGAGTTTCATCTCCTCTTTGTACATCCCATTTGAGTCTATGAGGAGTACAATCTGTGGGTTTTGTGTCTCCTCATTGGTTGTGGGGGTATCTTTGGGGTATTCGGTAGTAGTGTTGTTTGGGGTAGGTGGGATGGAAGGCAGCTGGTGTGTTTTTGTTGATGTGTTGGGGCTGTCATCAACCTGTTGCTGGGGCAGGGTCTCCTCAGGGGAGGTAGAGGGCACTAGAGCAGGTTGCTCGTTGCAGCTCAGCTTCCTGACTTTCTCCATAAGCTTCTGAATCTTCTCATTAAGCTGGCTCGTCTCTGCTCTCCTTGTCGTCACCTCTTAGTCTTGGAGTTCTCTCAGTAGGGTCCAGAGAGCAGACATGTCTCTTTCTCCATTCTTGCTGCGTGTGGTAGGCTGGACTGTGGCCTGTGCTGATTGGAGGGTGTTAAGCTGAAGCTCAAGCTCAACTTGCCTTATCTCCATCAGGGTGAAGCAATTCCTCATTTCCATGAGTGAGTAGTCCATCAGGTTAGAATCGTTTGTGGCATCGTTCTGAGGGGGTGTGTCCAGGTGGCTTGTGGTGGGGGGGTCGTCACCAGGTTGGGCTTTCTCCTCCTGTGCTCTTTCTTGGATCTTGGAAAAATCTTCTAGGAGACTGAGGTTTCCCTGAATCAAAACAGTGCCTTTCTTGTACAGTTGAACAGTGGTTGGCTCACCATCTGAGTTTATTTTAAGGGTCCATCCTCCGCTAAAGCACTCTTTCTTAGCGGAGGGATAGTGTGCCCTCATGCCAGCCCGCTCCATCCATCCATCCATCCATCCATCCATCCATCCATCCATCCATCCATCCATCCATCCATCTATCTATCTATCTATCTATCTATCTATCTATCTATCTATCTATCTATCTATCTATCTATCTATCTATCTATCTATCTATCTATCTATCTATCTATCTATCTATCTATCTATCTATCTCTCTCTCTCTCTCTCTCTCTCTGTCTCTGTCTCTGTCTCTGTCTCTGTCGCTCTCTCTCCCTCTCACAATACACTAAAGTGTAATGGGAAAATAGATTTGATCCAAATCAAGACTCTGAAGTGTACGATGTTATACTGCCACCCGGTGGACCACACTATTCATTACATAATGTTATACTGCCACCCGGTTGACGACACCACGCATTACATAATGTTCTACTGCCACCTGTTGGACGACACCACGCATTACATAATGTTATACTGCCACCGGGTAGACGACACCACGAATTACATAATGTTATACTGCCATCCAGTGGACGACAGTAGGCGTCACATGATGTTATACTGCCACCCAGTGAACGACCCTAGGCATCACATGATCTTATGTAACTCGCTAGAGCCATTTGTCCCCCCTGGGCTACCGTAGAAACATGGTGTTGCAACATGGCGGCTCCGTAGTAGAGGACCCCTCCGCACGGATACATCAAAGCTAATTTTAAGGTCATGAAAACAGTACTGTTCTTATTTACACAGGATTATACACAAATTAAACAGCAGGCTACATATGAAGATTATCACCGTTCTCCTTGAGTATTAAACACTGCAGCTTTAAGGCAGCCCACTCCAGCCGGCCTGGGACCGCCGACGGAGATCTTTGTTTCCAACACATCGGTGATCAGGGAAAACAAACATCAGGATCCTCAAAGGAGTCAAATGTTCCAGGAACGTCTGGAAGGAAAGAACAACCGTGTTTGTGGAGCTCCCTGCGGTGAGAACACATTCCGGCCGGACGATGCACCTGCCTCATGAAGTGGGTCACAGCCCTCTCCACGCACACGGGACGCTATCTGGAGAGGATCTGAAGCACTAAGAATAATCAGTACATCACAACACTGCCCCCCCCCACCCCCCCTCCGGCTCTGGAACCCCCCTGTCCGGATGGACGGTTCATATCATGGTCTTCCTGGCTGTCTCTTTGTCTGTCTGTCTGTCTGTCTGTTTGTCTGTCTGTTTGTCTGGCTGTCTATCTGTCTGTCTGTCTGTCTGTCTGTCTGGCTGTCTATCTGTCTGTCTGGCTGTCTATCTGTCTGTCTGTCTGTCTGTCTGTCCGTCTGTCCGTCCGTCCGTCCGTCCGTCCGTCCGTCCGTCCGTCCGTCCGTCCGTCCGTCCGTCCGTCCGTCCGTCCGTCCGTCCGTCCGTCCGTCCGTCCGTCCGTCCGTCTGTCTGTCTGTCTGCCTTGCTGTCTGTCTGTATGTCTGTCTGCCTTGCTGTCTGTCTGGCTACCTGCCCAGCGGGTGGGCTCTGGTCTGAACTTGGTGTCAGCGTTGTGCAGCTGGCGCCGGCGCCTCAGGGGTCCGGAGAGCGTCTGGGCCGCTTGTCAACATCCTTTAATCAAAGCGTCCCCCCCTCGCTGGACCCTTTTTCATTAGCGGGGGTCAGAGGTCGTGTGTGTCGACAGGACCTCGCTGGACGGGGCTGGAATAGACGGGGGGGGGGGACGGGGGGGGGGGGGGGGGAGAGGGGAGGTGTTGAGAGGTGGTGGTGTGTAGGATGGGGTCGGGTGCTGGGTGGACTGCCTGGGGGGGAAGAGATGGAGAAGATCCCAGTCCACCACTAGACTGGGCTATCCCACCACAGACCCGCCACCAGTGCTAGCACCCCCCCACCAATACCAGAACCAGCACCCCCCACCAGTGCTAGCAACCCCCAACAGTACAAGAATCAGCACCCCCCACCAGTACTAGAACCAGCACCCCCCACCAGTACTACCACAGCACTCCCCAGCAGATCTACTGGTCCACAACGATGCAGTATGAAGGACGGGAGGGAGAGAGTTATCTCCACCCTCCCCGTTGGGGGTCCCTGCTTTCTGAACCTGGTCTCCAGGTTATTCCAGTAATGCTGGCTCTGATTCCAAAGCCAGCAGACGGATGAGTGTCAAGGTGAGTAGCCGGCCCTCCACCAGTGCCGCACTGTGTCAGGGGTCAAACTCTGAGTTGCTGGGGCTGTGCCGATCGAGACAGGCTTTGATCAAGCCCCTCTGGGGGCCGGTTGCACCAACTGGTCTTAACTAAGCCTAGTCATAACTGCTAAGTAGGTCTTAGTTAAGACCTGGCGTTAGAATGGAACTAACGCCGGTTGCACCAACGGGACTTAAGCCTGGTCTTAACTACGCCCGGTCTTCCATGGAATGCGCATATCACTGCGTTGCTAGGATACCTCGTGCCGACAGCTATTTACTATTTTACTTGACATGCTGTTGGACACCGAAATAAATAATTAATTTGTTCATTCATTGTCATTCATCAATTGTGTTAATGGCTAACAATAAAACACTGCAAACAAATGTAATTAAAATATGGATTTGTAATGTCTGGTTTACAACGAGCAGGCATTTAGACGGGAATGGTTCTTTTTGACAGAAGCAATGCATTGAACATCATTAAATGACAAGGAGCTAATTGAGTTGTTTTGAGACTAGGAGAGATCTGTTTAATGTGTCGGCCTATATAAAACATATAAACATAATTAAAACAATATTCATAACTGATTATAAGTTGAAAACTGACTAATCATCCAGCGATATCTTCAATTGCTCTGGCTGGACGCTCGTCTTCCTCGGGGACCGCCGGTGGCTGATGGTGTCTGGGGAGAGGGATTCTCTTGGAGATGTTGTGCAGAACGGTGCACGCAGCTATTTCTGTGCAGACCCGTTCTGGGTGCATCCGCATCTCCCCATGAAGGCAGTGAAACCCTCCAGATAACCCGACAGGAGGTCGATCTGTGAACACTGATCATATCGCCGGCTGTGTTTTGAAATGCCCCGTTTTCATAGAAGCGAAGCGCAATGAGCAGTTGCAAGGATGGTGGTAGCGCTGCATTGGATTGGATGTAATTGCTATAGACTATAACTCTACGCCTGCCCCTGACCAGGTGTAGGATTTACGCCTGGTCTAAGTGAAAAGAACGCTAAGCCCAGTTGGTGCAACCGGCGTAACGGTTAGGTCGGACTTAGAATGCCAAGTTACGACCAGGCGTAGTTAAGACCAGGCTTACGCCCAGTTGGTGCAACCCAGCCCTGGTGACTGGCACCAGTAGTTCCCTATTGGGTTAGGGTTAGGTTGGGGCAGGTCGCCCAGTCTGGTGGTGTGGAGACCAGCTTCTAGAGGAAATGTTCTGGGTTCAGGAGAAGGCTTGAGTCCTCCTAGAGCCAGACCGAGAGAGAGAGAGAGAGAGAGAGAGAGAGAGAGAGAGAGAGAGAGAGAGAGAGAGAGAGAGAGAGAGAGAGAGAGAGAGAGAGAGAGAGAGAGAGAGAGAGAGAGAGAGAGAGAGAGAGAGAGAGAGAGAGAGACGACTTGGGGGGTGAAGCAATAATCAAAGGGGGGAGGGAGGGAGGGAGGGAGTGAAGTTTTTGAATCAATTCAACCTTCCACAAAGCCCTTCTCTCCACTCACCCTCCCACTTGGCTCTTCAGATTCCATTAATACTTCCTCCACTTTCTCTCCCTCTTTTGTTCATCTTCACCACCGAGACGGCCTCATGAGAGAGAGAGAGAGAGAGAGGATTAGAGCAGGGTTCCCTCTCACCCAACCCCGGCCCCCTCTCACATCAAAGGGAGCAGGATTGGCCAATGGCTCTCCGGTGAGGTTTGGGGCCACGGCTCCTGGGGCCTCAGACTAGACACAACACAACACGGCACTGCGGGCCCCAGACACAACACGGCCCCCTGCCCCGGGGCCCGCAGCTGGGCTGGAATGTGACCTGATCCACATACTGGGCTCTGAGTGTGTGTGTGTGTGTGTGTGTGTGTGTGGGTGTGTGTATGTGTGTGTGTGTGTGTGTGTGGGGTACCCCGCAGCGTTTCACTTGTAGTCAAGCTTTCATCCAAAGCGACTTTTAAGGAGGAGGTATAGGGGCCGTACAGGAGGGTCTGACCCAGAACCTTCTGGGTTCAGACCCTCCTGTACGGCCCCAGAACCTTCTGGGTTCACTACAGGAGGGTCTGAACCCAGAACTGTGCTTGACCAGGTTGGGGAGTCGAGCTCAGATATAAGAACAACATCAAAGAGCACACACACACAAGTTGTACAAAGAGGTGTTTTTATTTTTTCTGAGTCGTACTAAGGTTTGACAACGTGATGTAGTATACATATGTATATGTATATGTATATATACATTTTGTTATGTATATAACATTCTCTTCCTGGTGAGATTCACTTTGGTAGCTTTGTTTATGAACTCAAACAACATATATAATAATAATAATAAATATGCCATCAGTGGCACAGTTCTGAATCTCTAAACACATTGATGAAAATCAATATTTCTCAGAGTGCATTCCACAAAACAGATTGAGAATGGAGCTTATTAGAGTCTGGTTGATAAATGAGGTGAAAAATTGTTCGAACACAAAGTATACATTCCACATAAAGTATATCTATATCTATCTGTTCCAGGCATACATATTTCAATCATATCATATCCAGTAAGTCTTAATGTATTACAGTACTATACTTCCATAATTCCTAACTTATTAACTGTATATACCTGTCTATAAACCTCTACAGATCCATATCTATACTGCTCTTTTAATGTATTGTACATATACTGTATATATCCGCATTATACTCCATACTTATAATCAATATCATTCCAGTACGTATTCTGCCCTGCTTCCCTGCTCTTCTGGTGAGACGCTAACGGCATTTGTTATATCTGCACAATGACAATAAACATTTAAATATAATACAATCTAAAATACACTGCTCTATGAATCATATTCACCTCATCATATTATCTGATACAACTCTACAGAATATACTTTGATTTTAGTTCATTTTAAGTGAGATGAAGATCAAACATTAAGATCTATGTGGGAGGTTTGAAGGTTAAACTCTGGGATGAGGCTGCCCATCACTCCCCCCTCCAGAGCAACAGACACATGAGGCTGATCTCCATGACAACCAAAGCATCGCAGCGGAAGATTTCAGAGGCAAGGATCTACAACACTGAAGCAGGAAAGAGGCGATTTATAAACCCTGTTCTGTGGTGACGGGGAGGAGCACCACCACCACCTGGGGAGACCCCCCCTACCCCCCAAGACGGGTGACCCCACTGACCCAAGACTGGTGACCCCCCCTCCCCCCCAAGACTTGTGACCCCCCTCCCCAACTGTATGGTGTTGAACCCCCTATGGTGTTGACCCCCCCCCCCCCCACTGGATGGTGGTGAACCCCCCACGGTGGTGACTTCCCCCCCCCACTGGATGGTGATGAGCCCCCCATGGTGGTGACCCCCCCCCCCCCCACTGGATGGTGGTGACCACCCCCCCTACTGGATGGTGGTGAACTCCTTGAGGAAGTCGCAGGTCTTCTTCTGGACCACCTCGCGGAGCTTTCTGACACGGCGGGCACTGGACGCGGCCACAAAGCTGTCGGGCTGCAGCACGGCCATGCCGGCCGTCACCTCCCCCATGAGGATGAGCTGGCCGGGGGCCGCCGTCACGTTGGGGCACGGGCACTTCCAGTCCATGCTGAGCAGCGTCACCTCCAGGGGCTCCTTCCCGAAGAACTTGAGGCCCATCTTGTCGTCCTTCAGGATCTCCTCCACCGTCACCAGGGCGTGGCCTGACTCCTGCTCCTCTGTCAGCTCCGTCATGCGGCCCAGCACCACAAAGTCGCTCCTGCAGAAGCTGGTCACCATCTTGCCACGTGGCCGGCAGGCCTTGCAGTGGCGGTTCTTGGGGTAGGGGCACATCTCCTCGCAGGCGCCCTTGGACTCAAAGTTGTTCTCGTTTCCACCGCAGCCGCCGTACACGAAGGACTGGCACTGCTTGAGGGCGGCGCTGTAGGCCCAGCGAGGCTCGTAGGCCTTGCAGGGCCCCTGCAAGCTGGGCAGGCCGCAGGGTGCCGCCAGCTCCACACCGCACGACCGCATGCAGGCCTGGTGGCTGGCGAAGTGGTTGCGGTTCTTGTTGCACTGGCTGTAAGTGAAGGTGAAGCAGTTGTTCCTCATGGACTCGTAGTACCAACTGATGCTCTCCTCGCCGCAGTCGTCCGTGTCTGGGCCCTTCAGGCACTCCTCGGCGGGGAAGGGCCCCGCGGCCACGGAGCCGTTCCCCTCTGCCCCTGGGCCCCCGCCCTCCTCCCTGCGCACCACGGCCAGGGGGAAGTGGGCGGAGACAGAGCCGGCGGCGTTGCGGGCGGTGCAGGTGTAGACGCCGGCGTCGTGCGGCTGGGCGTTGTAGATGACCAGCTGACCGATGTTGGTGACCACCACGTTGCCGCGCACGTGGTTGGGCCGCATCACGGCGTTCTCTGAGCCCTCCAGCTGCTTCTCCCACGTCAGCTCGGGCCGCGGCTTCCCCGCCACCTCGCACAGGAAGCTGGCGGTGTCGCCCACCAGCACAGCCAGCTGGGCGGGGCCGCTCAGCAGGGCGGGGGGTTGCGCATCGGCGGGCAGGGTGGTCTGGAGGGCGGTGGTGGGGCGCAGCGTGGTCTCCATGGGGACGGGGCTGGTGTTGGGCCAGGTAAGGTGGAACCTGAGGATGGGGAGACACCAAAGAGACACCAGTGGTCATGAGGAGACACCAGACGTGGGTCATGAGAGGCACCAGACGTTATGAGGAGACCCCAGACCTTGGTCATGAGGAGACACCAGACGTGGGTCATGAGGAGACATCCGAAGTTGGTCATGAGGAGACAACAGACGTGGGTCATGCTGGGACCCCTTTTGGATTTAAAACAATAAAGTCCTGAATTGAATATGCTTTGATTGTTCTTGGATAAAGGTCTCTGATATATCCAAGAACAACGGCCGGATGTACACAGTACTACAACCATATTCTAAATAACAGGATCCATTCATCCCAGGATCCAAGAGGAGGATCTACCTAACAGCTACCTGCAGGTGACCACACAGATGGAGGTGAGGATCTACCCTGGCCTGCTTAACCTGCCATTGGGCCCTGGGGTGGAGAGGTTTCGTAGCCCCCCTGCGAGGGGATCTTACAATGTAGATGTGTAAATTATTTCCGACATGTTGCTGTTGCCGCAGCTCATGATAGGCCCCCTGATGATCGTAGGCCCTGGGGCTTCAGCCCAGGTAAGCCCGTGCATTAAGGCGGCCCTGGATCTACCTAACATGTTCCTGCAGGTGACCACGGAGATGGAGGTGAGGATCTACCTAACAGCTACCTGCAGGTGACCACGGAGATGGAGGTGAGGATCTACCTAACAGCTACCTGCAGGTGACCACAGAGATGGAGGTGCCGTGGGAGCAGGCCTCGGCGTCCATGTAGCA
This sequence comes from Gadus macrocephalus, assembly GCF_031168955.1. Taxonomy (NCBI): domain Eukaryota; kingdom Metazoa; phylum Chordata; class Actinopteri; order Gadiformes; family Gadidae; genus Gadus; species Gadus macrocephalus. Next base: position 16,296,588 of record NC_082383.1, read on the forward strand.
CTTGTTGTAGTAGGTCATGCCGTCGGAGGCGCAGGTGAACAGGGGCTCGCGCTCGCAGCGGTCGCGGCACTTGCAGACGGGCTGGCCGTCCCAGATGTCGCACTCTGAGCCCTGCTGCGAGCACATCAGCTTGTCACAGGTGGCCCCTGTGGGCATGCCGATGGGGCCCCTGTGGCCCTTGATGTCCAGGTAGCGTGCCGCCACGCAGCTCTTGTTGCCGCACACGTTGGCGCAGCACTTCTCGAAGGTCTCGCAGTCCTGGGGGATGGAGAGGCACACTCTATCACATTCATCTGGTACATTAGGTATTCTTTTATTATATAGCATATATGAATCAAATCTTTATGTGGTAAAGAACATGTCTCCACTTGTTTTATTAGTTAGCTATAGTACTTAGTTGTGTAGCAGTGGGTTGGGTTAACCTAGTGATGGTTAGTGCTTGGCACTGGGTTCTATGAACATCCTTACCGACAGAGATATATTGTTGTTTCTCTTTCTTCTGACAAATGTAATTTATTGTAAGTTGCTTCGGATAAAAGCGCCTGCTAAATGCCCTCCATTTAAACGAAAATGTAAGTATATTATTTAATGCATTTAGCAGGACAAACACCATATCTATTATGAGAGCTGTTATGAGCAGGGAACTGCATGTAAGTGTTTAATAATATATTAATAACTAATGTACTGGCTTTAGATTCAAAGACCTCCGTTTGTTAGCATTAAACAGAAAATAATCCACGCTAAGTGGATATACCTATCTTGTCAGACTTTAACACTTAGTCCTAAACCCAACAGACTTTAATACCAAGTCCTAGACCTAACTGGTCTGTATTATAGTTTAAGTCCTACCTGGTCTGTATTATAGTTTAAGTCCTACCTGGTCAGACTCGCACTCCCGCATGCAGGTGCTCATCGCGTCCACCCACAGGTTGGGGTTCAGCTCGTTGGGGCACATGCCCGCGTGGGAGTACACCACCTTGGCCAGAGACATGGGCATCCCCTCCACGCAGAAGCTCTCCATGTACATGAGCCAAACAGAGCATTGCCCGAAAATAAACCAAATCCATCGTGGAAAAAGCATCCACCACATGTCCGAAAAGGAGCGGAATATCCCCGCAGAGTTCCCCAAAGAACGGAAAAGAAAAGCAGAACCGAGCGGAGCTTCAGGCGTTCAGCGGCTTGAAGAGAAGGACGGCGCTTCAAAATGACAAATCTTCACTCTTCACTTCCCTCCTCGGAAGACATGCGACGCTGGTCTCCACTGAGGAGACCTCCCTCCAGACCTCTTGCCCCGTCTAAGACCTTCAGAGATGACGGGCTGCGGTATGCAACCTGATTCGTTAAGATCTCACTTCATGAATTACACTGGCCCGTCTGCCCGACGGAAAATCCGAGTTGAGTTACAGTTCTTATGATGCACTCAATCAAAGAAAAAAACAGATCCAACGGAGACCCCCCAGCGCGGAACTGGTAAAGCCTGTGCGTAAAGGCACCTGTGCGTAAAGGCGCGGCGCCTTACCACTTCGCTGGCAGCTCTTGCACTTTATCCACAGCCTAAGAGCCGGCATTCATTATTCATATCATCATGTTTTCAGTCCTATTCACTTTACTTTTTGAACAAACTGCTAAGATCCAGAAGATGGCAGCAAACTATCTTTGGTGCGTAATGAATCCTGCCAATATCGGTGAGGATGAGTGACGTTGGCTGAACATTAGTATGACTATTATCTAATATGTTAATATTAAGTTAAAGGGGAGAGAGAGAGAGAGAGAGAGAGAGAGAGAGAGAGAGAGAGAGAGAGAGAGAGAGAGAGAGAGAGAGAGAGAGAGAGAGAGAGAGAGAGAGAGAGAGATAGATAGATAGATAGATAGATAATTGTTTTTATTTTATTGAAGAACCTGAGTCACTGTCCTGTACAAAGAAAGCCGTTAACTACAGATTTATTACATCCTTAGGTCAAGTGTACAAATCCCATATCATGTCACAATGAGTGTTATTCCACAGTGTTTCCCAGGCTGGGACCCTGCTGGGTGTAAAGAGGCCCAGTGCTCTCATGTCAACCCCTCATCTCAGTCTGGCCAGCCTATAGGAGACATTGTTGACCACAGACACGCCCACACACACACACACACACACACACACACACACACACACACACACACACACACACACACACACACACACACACACACACAAACACACAAACACACACACACACACACACACACACACACACACACACACACACACACACACACACACACACACACACACACACACATAAACACACACATCACATCACTGAAGTGCTCATAGCAAACAGTGACTTAACACTGGTAAACACCTCTTGACTCGTCAGAGATTCAGCAGATAGTATGTGAAACCAGTGGCAGTGGAGTCTCTGTGAGCTGCACCCTAGTGCTGAGCAGGTATGGAGGCTGTTGCTCAACACTAGCTGCAGCCCATCACCGCCTCTCTGGAGCTGTGGAAAGCGAAGGCAGATGTGTAAACACACAGAAAAGCTGTGCTTCAGCCCTCATCCCACTGCCACCTTGAAGCACCCCCCCCTCCCCCTCCACCACTCCCACAACAAACCACATTCCACATAGCCGCGTTGGAGGGGGCCAGGGGCCATGTCACTGACTGAATAGAAGCCACATGCTGGACCCCCTACTCCTCCTCCATCATCTCCACTCACACCTCCACCATCTCCTCCACAACCACCGCCATCTCCTCCACCACCTTCACCCCCGCCTCCACCTCCTCTCCAACCTCCTCCTCCATCTCTTTCACCACCTTTCATCCCACCTCCACCTCCCCCATCACCACCACAACCTCCATCCCCACTCCCTCCTCCCCCACCACCTTCACTCCCACCACCTCCTCCTCTTCCCCCACCTTGTCCATCACCTTCACTCCCACCTCCTCCTCCCCCAACTCCTCCTCTTCCACCACCTTCACTCCCCCACCACCTTTACTCCCAAAACCTCCCCCACCTCATACACTCCCACCTCCTCCTCCTCCTCCTCCCCCACCCTCTCCACTGGCTTTCCGTCTGGCCTTGGAATGCCTCAGGGATTAATGGAGGCATGGTGAAATGGGCGGGGCCTCCCCCTAATCCAACCCCCAGGTCATGATCGATGTCATGAGGGGTCTGGTCATGTGTGTGTGTGGTGCAACACACACACCCCAGAGGCCGGGGCCCCCATCCTCAGAGATTAGGCTTAGCGAGCGCTGGTCTCTCAGTCCTTCAGGGTGGGCTTTGAACCCTCAGACCCCTGCCACCCGTTAGAGGCCTCAGACCCGGAGGCCGGGTAGCCTCAGGCCTGGAGGCCTGGTGGGTTCAGGCCCGGAGACCGGGTGACTCAGGCGGAGGGGCCCGGAGGCCCGGCCTCAGACTGAACGCTCCACAGATCCTTCAGCGTCTGCACAGAGGCCTCTCTGTATGAAGGCAGCATTTGAAATGGAAACAGAACTGTATCTAACACTTGATATAACGTAGTGAATGAAGAACTGACCAGCATGAACTCAGAGCGTGGGAGCCATTTCAACAGGAGTGTCTAGAGGTTACAGCCCCCCCTTTAGAGCTGGGGTCCTCCTGCTGTCATTAGGCAACATTTGTTTTGATCTGTTCTAGAAGGTACATCTGCTGACTGGATTACTTCCCCGCTGGACCACGAGGCGGAGGAGGAGATGGAGGAGGTGGAGGAGGAGGTGATGGTGGTGGTTGTGCGTGCGCACATGTTTTTTTTGTTTAGGTTAGTTTCTGTTCCTCAGTGAATAAAAACAGTGTAATATAATCAGGCCAGGAGGCCGGGTGGCCTGAAGGCCCAGAGGCCGCGTGGCCAGGAGGCCTGGAGGCCGGGTGGCCTCAGGCCTGGAGGCCCAGAGGCCGGGTGGCCTCAGACCCGGAGGCCGAGATGGCCTCAGGCCCGGAGGCTGGCTGGTCCGGAGGCTGGGTGGCCTCAGGCCTGGAGGCCCAGAGGCCGGGTGGTCTCAGGCCTGGAGGCCGGCTGGTCCGGAGGCCGGGTGGTCAGGAGGCCTGGAGGCCGAGTGGCCTCAGGCCCGGAAGCCACCCGGCTCCCGGGCCTGAGGTATTGTGTGTATAAAATGTCCTTTTTAATAAACAATCTGTACACTTACAAAGTTCTCAATGCCTCGTTTTATATGTTAAGACCCTTATTATACCACCAAAGTAGTGTCGGGCTACATTTAGCCTTTTAAGTTTTTACCATAGCCAGTGCCCCCATCGTTCCAAGTTTATAGTGTTTTGATAGAATCGGCTAAAAACAGCCAACTGAAGAAAGCGTCTATATGCGGTTTTTGTGCTCCAAAACAAACGTTTCAACTCGTTATCATACAAAACATATCCCACATCCATTTTACACCGGAATTAACCTTTAATGCTCAGAGGCATGGGCGTAGCGGACGCGGGGTAAGCGGGGGACATGTCCCCCCCACTTCCCGTATCTGTGCCCTCTGTCCCCTGTACTTTTTACAGCCATTACAACCATTCAATTCATTTCTAACACGTGGAAACGCGTTTTTCCGAGCCGCCTTTGAACGCACCATGAGCAGGCGGAACCAGTTGGGAACCACCGCTGTCATGTTGTGATTTCAATCACACAGACGTTGATTATACTCGAACGCACCTGTTTCGAGCATGTTCAGCAAACCAGCAGCTGCCAAGAGGCCAAAAACTTTACATTGTTTTTTCCAAACAAACTGTGTTAAGTTGAGTAATGCTGTTGCATGTTGTTTAGTTAAATGATGACTGACTAATAGATGTCAATAAATCAAGTTAAGCTAGTTAACAATTGTTAACTGTTACCTATGTTAAATCGCTTGCTAGGTGCAGAGATGATAGTAACTAGTTACATTTACTCTGTTACATTTACTTGAGTAACCTTTTGGAAAAATTGTACTCTTAAGAGTTGTTTTACTGCAAAATACTTTACTTATTCTACAGTTACAATACTCCTACTTGACTACAAGTTTTGGCTACTCTACAACTACAACCTAGGAATAAACCCACTCCTCGCATTTCTGCACAGAACTTGTGCTCACGGTTGTTTTTCACATATTTTTTAATCTTCATACAATAGAAAGAGCAGGGTCAGGGAGGAGACATTGGACCAGAGTCCAGCAGCAGCAGGAATGAACAGGGAGGGTATTCACAGCAGTTGAGGAGAAATTATTGATAGGATAAAAGTGACTTTGTGATTGATTTCCACAGCTACGTCACCACTACTATTCTTAATACTATTTATAAGTTTTGCTTTGCATATATATTATTTATATCATTGCAGGAGAAATTATAACTGGCTAAGGAAATGTCTATACAGGATAAGAGTGACTCTAAGATTAGTTTAGTTTATATTCAAAGAGACCTTTTGTTAATAATTTATTTGCTGATACTATTTGACTACTGCACTATTTGTGTTTTAAAGGAAGCAGGTATAGGTCATACCATTTGTCTTAGTCTTGATTAATTTTGCACATCTGTGCTGTCATAGTTGACGACGGCAAATGTAAAATAGCTACATCTCCTTGTCGATATGTTTATTGTTGTCACTTTCACTTGTCACTTCTTGCCATCAAATTAGATTATGTGGCTTATTACCCTGTCACTTCCATTCCATTTTGGGGCTGATAATTTGAAACAGGAATGGTGTTTAACAGCACTTTTCGTGTTCAGTGTTGTCATTTGGCACTTAATTATCTGGTTACTTACCCTGTAGATGCTCGAGGGTCATTCTGTGTCAACTCAACCAGAGTTTGGCATCTTTAGATTTTAACTTTAGATTTTGATAGTACATCATTTTAAAGAACTAAAGTCGGTCCCCTGGTGCTGTGCTGTTTGTGGTTATGTAGCCACTAAGGAGAGGTGCAACTGAATGCGAGAGGATGATAAATCACTCAATAGACCTCTGAACAATTTGTCCCCCTCATTTCTGAATTGATGGCTACGCCCCTGCTCAGAGGTATGTTTAATTAGTGTTCCCATGGAAATAAGAGAGCAGTGGGGTATTCCACAAAGCCGGTTTTATCACATAACCGGGTAAGTTAACCCATGGTTTGCGGTAACCCTAGGTTTTCCGTTCCAAAATGAACAAGGTTTGTTAGTTACTATGGAAACATATGCCCTGAATCAAACCTGGTCGGAGCAGGTTTTGCGCAGGTTAAGTATGAAACATAGACTTCACTCCAGACTATTTGCGTAGCCCTCCGTTTTTTGCAAATGGTAGTTTTATCTATAATGTTGGAGATGCTGAGCACATCTCAGTCCTTTCAGATGTCCCATCCAAGATTTTTATCGGCCTCCTATCATACAAAGAGCAATATTGTCTGAGTAGGCTACTATGCCGAGGGGCACTTACAACATAAAGTATAAAATAGTCCTAACAGACTTACATCCACTGGAGAATGTTCGATCTTAGCCGGCGGCTTCATTACAAGCACTAATCCATCTTGATCTGTGAAGTTGATGATTGTCACTTTTAGGTTTTCTACCCAGTTACCAAAAAAAGAAACATTTGGAACATATGCGCTGTGGCACGCACACGGTTTGCATGTGTTACTTCGAAGGCAAACAAAATCTAAAATACAAGAAAACACAAAAACCTACATTCAACCAGTGGGGTACCCTCACATTGCCCCTGACTCTCTGCGGAGGTAGTACCTCCAGGTAACCCCTCCATGCCAGGGCGCCCTGAATTTATGTTTATTAACAGCTCCTCCACCGGGGTCAAGAAAATTTGAGGGCCAGATCCAGTCTGCCGACTGTCTGCCTTTTCAGGATTGGCTTAAAAAAAATGGCTTATTTAAATTTAGACCGATATGATCGTGGGAAAAGCATACCAGTTTGTATTTTTTTATACTTCATTTTTACTTGATCCGCTGACCGCTTGGGAGCCATCGGAGTACATCTTTTTTTAGAAGAAAAGGGTTATGTGGTAGGAACGTTAAGAATGCTTAACTGGGATATTGATAGATTCATGGCTCAAATATTAAGGATCATGCTTTTGACGTGTAACTAACGCATTTACGCGGTCAGCGATCCGCTGCCAGGCTTTGGTTCTCCGGGTTGCAGAGGCTTTAGCGTTCCCTTTTCTTGTGATAATGTCCTTCTCCTCGTCATAGCTCTCCAGGAGAACCTGGAGTTCCATTTAATTGAAATAAGCGGCCCGTTTCGCCATTACGATCAGGGTTTCCATGATCCATACATCATGTCTTTTTAGGTTTGGCGTGGACGCGCACAACCCTGTGTTAACCAACCCAGAGTTGATTGTACTAATGCATAACCGCTGCTGTGGAACTGAAAAGTCTTGGTTAGTCGGCACAGGGTCAATCAACCTAGAGTTCAGGGTTAACTCAGTGTTTGTTAAACCTCCGTTCGTGGAATACCCCACTGGTCCTCTTCATCTGGTCCAGGTGGCTCTAGAGACGTCACATTTGTGATGCATTCAACTTTCCCTTTATATATATATATAATAATAATTGATCCGTTTTTTATAGCGCTTTTCTAAGTACTCAAAGAAGCTTTACAAATAAGAAAGGAATACATACAGACAATCAAACAAAAAGGAAAAAAATAAACAACACCACAATCAAAGGCAACACATTCAGAGAGCGGGAGAGAGTGGAAGATGGCGGAGGATGATTTGTCAAATGTTGTAGGTGGTCCTGAAGAGATAGGTTTTAAGTTGACTTTTGAATGAACAGAGTGTATCAGAGTTTCGGATATCCGTCAGCACTGACTCTAACAATAGATTTAAAGGGTTTGCGTAATGAGTGGAGTTATCCTCATGGTTCATCCCATTCATGATGCGTTTATACAGACCGAGGGAGTCCAGCAGACAGAGGTCAGGGTGTTCAGCTCACTGGCCTGAAGGTCATAACTCTGCACACAGGGGCCTCCTGGAGCTCCTCCTCCCCCCCTTGTCTCCTCCCCCTCCTGACCCCTAGTATCCTCCCCCTCCCGAGTCCCGACCCCCTGGAGCACCTCCTCCCCCTCTTGGCCTGGAGCTCCTCCCCACCATTCGGACTTGTTATCATTGGTTGTGTCTGTGTTTCATAAGATAAGGCTGCACCACATTGCCAAACTCGCCTCTCTTGAACTTCAGAAAGGAAGCACGAGAAAGAAGCTATGCAAAACAGTCCTTTTTCAGGATTTTAATCCCACAGATAGATATTTTTTACATACACATTGCCTTGCATACACTACATTGGTCCGTCTGCATTTGCCCTGAATACTTTTTATTGTATTTTGAACTTCACTCCTAATTCATGATAATCAGGCCTAATGCGATATTTATTTTCCATGATAATTCTTTTGTTATTTATTCTCTTATTTTTCAAACACTGTAAATGGTCAGTCTGCATTTACCCTGGCTGCTTTTCATTGTATTTTGAATTTCAATCGTTCTGGTCTCATCATTTTCCTGTATCAATTCCCAGCTGCAAACTCCAGTCCATTCCATCCATCCATCCATCCATCCACAAATAAACATTCCATCAGCAGATTTGCATCATGACGCCTTCTAATTTTAAGCAAAGTATAAGACAATACTTTCTTAAAAGTATAATTGTAACCATGATATAAATGGAGTCATTCAAGTAACAATATTCAAATACTAACATTGTTGGGTAAGACAGAATTTGGTTTTATCTGAATCCAGTGAAACAGATTGGTGGTTTTAGCTGATATAAAAACTTTCAGGTATTTATATAGGCTATGTTTAAGTATTTGGCCGACGCTTTATACAAAGCGACATGCATAAAAATACATATAAAACAATCACTGTAAACATATTAATTTAAGGAAAGAATGTTGTTAATAAAAGTAAATACAAAATATCAATACAAAGTGTCAAGACAGAATAGACTGCTGCTACAGCAACAGTCAGAGATACAGTCTATAAGGTAAGATATATTGTATTCATACATTGTTTATGCAGGATATACATATATAGCCTAATCATATATTTTAAACTTAAACTTTAAAAATATATGATTCTAAACTTAAAAATAGCTGACCGTTTTTTCCCCCCATCTCAGGGATTATGTTCCCAGTTTTGATCTCGGACGTCTGGTCACTTATAGCATAATAATATTCTATTACTGTTAAGCCAAATATTAATAATAAAACACGCCAAACCATGTGTCATAGCTACACGTATGACAAAAAACGTGTGAAAATTTCAGTGAGTTAGATTAAATGAATTGATCCTGCCAAACTGATTACACTGCGTGGAGCGGATCACCACTCCAAGATGGCGGCCCCGCGTCTCGTCAGCACCAGTAGGCGGTAGCGTTCTATGCTCCGTCTATGATATAAGATGTCTATTCTTTTGGTTCACGTGACGTCACTGTAGCTTTGCGCCGCCATCTTGACGACCGATCACACCTACTGATTTCAGTGGTAACTCAGCACCAACAACACCTACGACCAGTGGCGCCGGAATGATTTCCTTGGTGGGGGGGCCGAATGCGCGTGCATGTGTCGAACAGCGCGTGACACCTCATCAAAGCCGCGCCGAAGCGTCGCGGTGCGAATTTCACTCGCGTCAATTGCTATGGCAAGCCATCCCCGCCATAAAAACGCCATCATTTAGTCGCGTATCACCTTCATTACGCCGTAAAAAACGCCGTAAAATGTAGAAAAACGCCGTATTTTACGCCGTCATGCACAAAAAAACGCAGCTTTTTACGCCGCAATTAAGCCTTTAAAGAGCTTGCGTAAAAAGCGCAGTTTTGAACATCAAACCGCGCGTAAAATACGCCGCGTTTGTGCACATCTCAACGGCGTAAAATACGGCGTCTCTCTAGTATGCTAATAATCTCCGCCCTTCTTTTCTCTCAGCCAATGCATTTGAAGTATTTGCGCCCAATCGCTGAACAAGACAAGCAGACCAAATCAGTTTAGCACAGATCTGCTTTGAGGAGTTCTCCTCTCATTTGTTGTTGGTTGTAGCGTCATATAGATAGATATTAGTAAATCCAGTTCCAACAGTATGGTCACCGTGACCGTGGCCCAATCGATAGAGACGCTTGCTCTGTAGGCAAGAGGTTGTTTAAAAAATAAATAATAATAATACATATAAAGACGTTTGAAACGTTCCATCGAGTCTCTCGCATTCTACAATGGCCAGCTTTATTGTTTCCCATGGGGGCCGGCGACTTAGTCTGCGAGTGGACGATCTGAAACTAAATCGGAAACTAGATTTCTTCTTTGAAGGTTGTGCTCCACACAGAACCTCCTCACCGTCATAACGGAGCACCAGATTGCTTTAGAGCGGTACTGATCGCGTCGTGTGTCTTTCCAGTGTCAAATAGTTCACGAATAAAATCACCATAAGGTTCAAGTGCGGCCATAACTAAGGCTAAATATAATTGGACAGTCTACTGCTGGTTTAGGTGGTAGGCTCTTTTTTCTTTGCTCGCTGCGTTCTGCCTTCTGGTGTAGCCATAGACGGATTATGACATATCGGGCCCCTGGGCACGTGGACTCCGCAGGCCCCCCACCCCCCCCCCCCCTTCCAACATAAACACACGCACCCAGAATACACACACACTTATTGGCGATAATAAGTCATTGGCCTATACCTCCAACTCAGCAGGATTTGTAGCACAGGAAAGGCAACCTCACAATAATTATTACAAATAAATGCATCTTTATTTAAGCAAAACATGATAAAAAAAAAACATAATTGATGCAATTTTTGGCGATTTGAACGAATTTCGAATGCACCACTTTCAACCACAAATAAAAACGACTTAAAGCAACTCAATACGAACAGTTCCTTACATCAATTGACAGTAATGCATTTCACCTGTGAAATGCATTTTTTCCAGGCTCTGTTCCGTGCAAAATGAGTAACTAAGTAAATTGTGGGGCGGCTCAGTCTACTTCAGTTACTAACAGTGGGGCCCTGGGCCCCACTGTTAGTAACTTGTGGGGCCCTGGACCCCACTGTTAGTAACTTGTGGGGCGGCTCAGGGGGGCCCAAGGGCCCCCCTGAGCCCTTGGGCTGCATGTGCCCGGTGTGCCCTTGCAGTAATCCACCCATGGGTGTAGCCTACAAATGTATCTATTTTGGTTTTTCTGTTTCGGGTTTAAAAAACCAACAAACAAAACACAAACACAAATGAAATGCCGTTTATTTGTTTATTCCTTTTGCCCTTTTTCCGTTTCAAAACCAAATCAGAAAAACCAAAAAACGACTGTTATTTGGTTTTTCTGATTTTGTTTTAAATCGGAATATTCAAAGAACGAACCATACACAGATTTATTTGGTTTTTCTGATTTGGTTTTAAATCGGAATATTCAAAGAACGAACCATACACGGATTTACACGGATTGAATCGAAGACGAAATTGTTGTTGTTGTGTTTGAAACTGGCGCGAGGGTTCTTCTTCTTATTGTACAGTTCCGGTGTCACGTTAAAATTGTACCGGGGGCGAAAATTGTACCGGCCTACGTCATCCATCGTAATCCATTCCATACCTGCCTGGCAACAGACGATCGCGTCGGATCGCGTCGAATGACGTGGAAGGTTCTTGAACATTCGCGAACTCGTTCATTGAGCGCGACAAGACAGATAACACTTATTTTACAAATTACATTTATTAGCGTTCCTAACTTTATATTTGTATCGTATTGCATTGTATTTATCTATTTCCCTACACAGTAATAGCTAAATGTTATGGGGATAACGTGAATAATAATAATAAAAAACATTTAGTAAATGCCTGCTCACCCATCTACCCATCTATCTATTTATTATCTATCTATCTATTAGCCTACCTATAATCTATTTTCTAAATTTAATTAAGGAAATTAAATTAACACAAGCTAGCTAGACTATGATACACATTAAACACTCAGAACAGCTAAATTCGATTAAACAAGTAAATGCAATACAAATATAAAGTAAAAACAAGTGTTATCTAGCGATCCGTTATCTGTATTATATTATTTCGTCTTCGGCAACATGAGCGCGATTATACAACGGGGGGCCTGAATCCAGCGATCTGATTGGTTCCTAACTGTTGTATAATGAGCGTATACATAACTGCTATGACGCCCAATAATTTTGTGAAATTATCCGTACCTTCATAAACAGGAAGACCAATGGCCAGCTTTATTGTTTTCCGTGGGAGCCGGCGACTTAGTCTGCGAGTGGACGATCTGAAACTAGATTTCTTCTTCGAAGGTTGTGCTCCAGTGCAGAACCTCCTCACCGTCATAACGGAGCACTTCGGAGCAACCCTGCGAATAAAATCACCATAATGTTCAAGTGCGGCCATAACTAAGGCTAAATATAATTAGACAGTCTATTGCTGGTTTAGGTGGTTGGCTCTTTTTTCTTCGCTGCGTTCTGCCTTCTGGTGTAGCCTATAACTATACATGTATCTATTTTTGTTTTTCTGTTTCGGGTTTAAAATACCAACACACAAACACAAATCAAATGCCGTTTATTTGTTTATTCATTTTTTTCCCTTTTTTTTCCTTTTTCTGTTTCAAAACCAAATCAGAAAAAACAAAAAACAATCCTGTTAATTGTTTTTTCTGATTTTGTTTTTAAATCGGAATATTCAAAGAACGAACCATACACAGATTCTCCTACCTCCTATATTCTATCACTTTACTGACACACACATTTACAAAAATCTTTCCATATAAATAATTTAATTTAGGATAGTCATTGCACAGCTGTAACCAAGTATTCTCATTATAGCCTAGTTATATCCTAGTTTTGCATATTTATACATTGTATTGTGGTGACCCACAACTGCTGTGTAAGACATTCACCAAGGGACTGTACCTTTAGGGTAAACAGTTCCGGTTTACGGCAGTTCCGGTTTACTACTGTTATGTTTTACGACAGTTCAGATTCTCGGCAGTTTCGTTTGAACTCGTGTTCGAGTAACACTGGTTTGTTTTGAAGTGGAGAGCAAAGCTGACTCGACCCATCTCCGTCTCTTGTCTCATCATTAACATCACTCCACAATTGGTGACCCCCGAAGCGAGTTGGATACGGCTGTACTATGTTTCACATCGACGGTGATAACAACGCGCCCGCTGCGGCGCCGGCCGCCGCTGGCGGTGCGGCTACCGACGCGGCTAATGTCAGCGCTATCTATGCTGCCACCGTCAAGTTACCGGACTTCTGGCAGAACAACCCACGTCGTGGTTCCAACATATCGAAGCCCAGTTCCAGCTGAGAGGCATAACGCAGGACGTGACAAAGTATTTCCACGTGGTGGCAGCCTTTAATGCCTCGACGACGGCCAGGTGTATGGCGCGGTTGGAGCCTCCTCCAGCTGTCGGCAAGTACGACGCGCTCAAGGCATTCCTCGTGGACCGCCTGCTTTCCCTGAACGGCCTGGGCGACAGCAAGCCGTCCGAGTTGATGGAGAGGATGCTGGCTGTGCTGGGCTCGGCGGATCCCTCCTTCCTTTTTCGCCCACATCTTCCTGCGGCAGCTTCCAGCACCCGTGCGCACCGCACTGGCCAGCTCACCCCTCTTTGCCTCCAAGGACTACCGGTACGTACAGTGACGTACCGGTCTTTTCAAAGATGGACCTGGTACGCGGTTACCATCAGGTGCCCGTCCGCCCGCAGGATGTCCCCAAGACGGCGGTCATCAAGCCCTTTGGACTTTTTGAATTCCTGAGGATGCCTTTCGGCCTCAAGGGTGCAGCACAGACGTTCCAGCGCCTCATGGATTCTGTGCTGCGGGACATGCCATTCCTGTTCGTCTACCTGGACGACATCCTCGTTGCCAGTGCGTCCGCGGACGACCACCTGACGCATCTACGGCAGCTGTTCGGTCGGCTCAGTGAGCATGGTCTCATTGTCAACCCGGCCAAGTGCGAGTTTGGCCGGTCATCCATCACCTTCCTCGGCCACCACGTCTCCCCGCAGGGGGCGGATCCCCTCCCGGCCAAAGTGGACGCCATCGCCAGTTACCCACGCCCGCGCACTGTGAAGTCCCTGCAGGAGTTCCTGGGCATGGTGAACTTCTATAACCGTTTCCTCCCCCATGCGGCCCAGCTCATGCGACCCTTGTACAACGCCTTAGGGGCAGGAAGCCTGCAGACGTGTTGGATTGGTCCACAGAGATGACGGCTGCCTTCGATGCTGCCAAAACCGCGTTGGCCAACGCTGCTCTGCTGGCGCACCCCTCTCCGCCCCTGTTGCTCTTACTACGGACGCCTCTGATTACGCCGTGGGGGCTGTGTGTGAGCAGTGGGTGGGCGGAGCATGGCAGCCGCTGGCCTTTTTCAGCAGGAAGCTCCGCGACAACGAGAGGAAATACAGCGCTTTCGACAGGGAGCTCCTGGCTCTTTTCCTCGCCACCCGTCATTTCCGCTTCCTGTTGGAGGGCCGTCGGTTCACGGCTTTTGTTGACCACAAGCCGCTGACGTTCGCCATGGCCAAGTCTTCGGAGCCATGATCTGGTCGACAGCAGCGTCAGCTCTCCGCCATCTCGGAGTACACCACTGACGTTCAGCATGTGGCCGGCAAAGAAAATGTTGTAGCCGACTGCCTCTCTCGGGTGGTTATTGGTTCCGTCCACTTGGGCCTCGACTACGCAGCTATGGCTGGGGATCAGGCTACGGACTTTGAGGTGCAGGCCTACAGGACAGCCCCCACGGCACTCCTCGTGGTATTTGGCACGGCCAACACTACGCTCCTCTGCGACGTCTCCACTGGACAACCGCGCCCCATGGTGCCTGCTGGCTGGAGGCGTAAGGTTTTCGACACGATCCACAGCCTTTCCCACCCGGGGGTGAAGACCTCTGCCAAGCTGGTGGGGGCCAAGTTCATCTGGCCGGGCCTGCGGAAGGACGTCAGGGCCTGGGCTGCTGTCTGTGTGGCGTGCCAGCGTGCGAAGGTGACTCGGCATACCAAAGCCCCCTTGGCACTCTTCAAAGTGCCGGAGAGGCGTTTTCGACCACATGAATGTGGACCTGGTGGGCCCGCTTTCACCCTCCCGTGGACCGGACCACCAGGTGGCCAGAAGTGGTTCCCCTGTCCTCCACTACAGCAGCTGAGGTGCCCCGGGCGTTCGTTATGGCTTGGGTGGCCCGTTTCGGCACACCGTCAGACATTTCCTCAGACCGGGGGCCGCAGTTCACGTCGGAGCTTTGGACTGCGGTCGCCGGGGTCCTGGGGGTGAAGGTCCACCGTACCACAGCCTATAACCCACAGAGCAACGGGCTTTGCGAGCGGTTTCATCGGGACATGAAGGCCGCGCTCAGGGCCAGCCTTACGGGCAGCGACTGGGCTGACCGCCTCCCGTGGGTTATGCTGGGCCTTCGCTCCGCCCCCAAGGACGATCTTCAGGCCTCGTCGGCAGAGCTGGTGTACGGCCAGCCCCTGCGCGTCCCTGGGGAGTTTCTTCCTGACGCCACGGCCCCGTGGTCGGCTGCCTCCCATCGTGCTGCGTCCCGGGACATTGCAGACGCTTTCATTCCCGTTCCGACGTCTCGCCATGGCCTCCCCCGGTCCAACGTTCCCAGGGATTTACCGTCGGTCAAGTACGTTTTCATCCGCCACGATGGCCACCGTACCCCGCTGCGGCCCCCCTACGATTGGCCCTTCCGCGTCTTGGAGGGTGGGCCTAAGAACTTTGTTGTGGATATGGGGGGCAGGCCTGAGCGGGTGGCTATAGACCGGCTCAAGCCTGCTGATGTGGATGTTGGCGAACCGCTCCAGCTGGCTCAGCCCCCGCGGGGGGGGCGCCCTGACCCTGCGGCGGCCTCGACACCTGCTCCTGCCTCTTGCCCTTCTCCTGTTAAGCGCAGCCGTTCTGGCCGCCTGGTCCGCCCCCCTAGGCGTTGATTTTTCCAGGGACTGTTCTGTGCTAGTATATTCTGTTTAACGCTAGTGGGTGTCCGATGTTCTCTGTGGGTTACCTGTTCGGTCTGGACCTGTTGGTTTGGGTGAATTCTGGGGGGGCCTGTGTGGGGACCCACAACTGCTGTGTAAGACATTCACCAAGGGACTGTACCTTTAAGGTAAACAGTTCCGGTTTACTACTGTTGTGTTTTACGACAGTTCCGATTCTCTGCAGTTTCGTTTGAACTCGGGTTCGAGTAACACTGGTTTGTTTTGAAGTGGAGAGTAAAGCTGACTCGACCCATCTCCGTCTCTTGTCTCATCATTTACATTACTCCACAGTATCCTATTTTCCTATTTCATGCAGCATCTGTATTTTTATGTAGGCTACAGCATCTGTATTTTAAATTGAGTTTATATCTTCTTTTTACATTTTACCTTTTGCTGAGGTGGTCGCTGTATTAGCCTACTGTATAGGCTGTCTGTATTTGTGTAAGAGTTATTTGTATTGTGTAACCTGCTGGATTATGAAAGTTAGTTTGGGGTAAATAAAGTGTCTGTCTGTCTGTCTGGGGGAAAATGCCGTGAAAAATGTACGCACGGTGCGTTCAGGATTAGGAGTGATACAGCATATGTCGGCCTAGGCCTAATCAATCGTGTTTTAATATTTGAAGCATTCATATTAGTCTATTCTTTTCGTAGGCTATTCTGCTGTTGGCCTTGATGGGGAGATATTTTTTTGCTGCCATGCACAAATAGTTGAATCCAACAACATTCCTGCGTCTCCCCCTCCCACGGAGCCAATTTAAGCACCGTGTCAGTAGACTGTTAAAAGCCTCTGAACGTTGTTAGAGTAGTGCACGCGCGTTCATGTTAAGAGGAGTTTTGGGAAAAACTGACATTTTTTACGAAGGTTCGAAAGAATGATTGGCTGATGGGCCTCTTAAGCCTATCTGTTAGGCTACTTGGCTCCCCAGTTCATCAGTGTCTCTCTCTATGGCTCCCTCTCACTCCTTTCCACTGTGTATTTATATCGATTGAACAAGAGAGGATGTAACGATAACGCCACGAAAATAAAGGCTCCGTGGCTATAATAATTTAAATAGAATTAACTTATAAAGTGTGTAACAAGACACCGAGATGATCTGGCTGGCTGACTAAAAAGGCACTGAATTTGGAACTTATAACACAGCAGGCCTGGCTTGCGGATTAAAAAGCATTACGATCATAAAAGCGTGACCATCTGACAAAAGCACAAATCTGACAATAAATGGATTCGACAACCTCTTGCCTACAGAGCAAGCGTCTCTATCGGTTGGGCCACGCCGTATTTTACGCCGTTGTGATGTGCACAAACTCTGCGTATTTTACGCGCGGTTTGATGTTCAAAACAACGCTTTTTACGCGCGCTCTTGAAAGGCTTAATTGCGGCGTAAAAAGCTGCGTTTTTTGGAGCATGACGGCGTAAAATACGCTGTTTTTCTACATTTTACGGCGTTTTTTACGGCGTAATGAAGGTGATACGGGACTAAATGATGGCGTTTTCTGGTGGGGATGGCTTGCCATAAATTGCCGCCCCTATAATAGGAAACGGCGCGGTGCAGCACCGTTGTGATCCAAATAATGGGTTGTCACCGCATAGTAAACACTGAATCATCATAATAACTTTCTTCATTGTCATCATCATCATAATACTCATCATCGCAATCCTTATTATAGATGGCTTTTGGATTTGACTGTAGAAACTTTGGTTGTGTTTAATGCAGTGCTTCACGCAGCGTGAACGCAGCAACAAAGTGTTAATAACAATGGATCCCGAGTTTCTATATTAGGCATTATGATGGCGGTCCTCTACGTAGTGCAGTGAAGTCTAGATCCGCGGTTGAGCTGTAATGTCATCCCGATTTTTAGTTGGGTGTTCCACGTCCCGACATTTTAGCGAGCCTGTTGGCTCGCTAAAATGTCCAACCACATGAAATGTCCCCTGTTGTCAGCGAACATAGCCAACATGGTCTTAATATAGCCCGATCATTAACTAAAAGCCACATGGAAAGAAAAAAGCATCCAGCATGATTTCAGCAATGTGTGAGGGCATATGCAGCAGGGATGATCGCACAGTGGAATGCTTATGGGAAACCAGTGGACGAGCGCCTGGCGGAGATTTCAGAAGCGCCAACTTTTCAAAATCGTGTACCACTCGCAAATTTGTCTGCGACAAACGAATCGGGGCAAAATCGGGCTGAAATCGTGTAGTCTGAACCAGCCATAAGCAAGCAGCAGCAGCGCCATTGTGCGAATTCCCTACTAAACTAAACGAGACTCGTAATGGTAGGTAAAACAATGCTTTATTAAAGCATGCAATTGTGATGTAGAAAAAACTGTTTTGTTTGTTTGTTTTGTCTTGTTTGTTTTATTTTTTTTATTTATTATATTTACTTATTTTTTTATTTATTTCCACAATGTCTTGTTTTTTAAACGATTTATGATGACTATATGCTCTGTAAGGTGACCTTGGGTGTCTTGAAAGGCGCCTCTAAATTAAATGTATTATTATTAAAAAAAGAAAAAGAAAACATTAAGTGCTTGCATGATATTGAAGCCTACAGCGATCGTTAGTTAACTTGTATGGCGGTGCTCATTTGTTTACCCATGGGCCATGGGGCAACCCGATTGCTACCTGCTGCAGTACTCTGATTGGCTGAATTGTTGAGAACGTTTTAGACTCAATCGGTGACGGGGAGGCGGAGCACTGTTCGTTTGTATAGTAACAATATTTGGCCAAAACATTACTAAGAAACAAAATAGTTTTTTTTCTTTGCCTGTATCGATGAACTATTTCGTTTCTTAGTAATGTTTTAGCCAAAAAAAACATATATAGATTTTTTTTTTTCACAAAAAGTGGGGTGGCCATTGGCCCCGCGGCCATATAGGTTCCGGCGCCTATGCCTACGACCACAATCAAACAATGAGGATGCGCTCTTTTATTCTCTTTAGTGCAGGTAATGGAAGGTTCTGAAAGATGGCATATCCATGTAGCTTACTAATGAATAAAATTCATACAAAAAACGTTGACATATGACCCACTATGTTCTGCTCGATGTTGACAACGTCCCAGCCAAAGAGTATTGGTATTAATACCTCATTCATTGTCCAAAATAATCCATAATAATTCAAATCGGGTTTTGTTGTGGGTACAAAATGAATCTTGAAGTAAACGCCCCCTACAGGTAGTCTTCTAGAGGAGCGGTTTGAGGCAGTAAGTGAGATCGGATCACATCATCTTTTTAATGGACACCTTTCCCATGCTTTATCAAAGACCCCCCCCCCCCCAACAACGTAAATCACAGCTTCAACAGTGTGTAAGGTTATCTGCAAAATACACAGAACCATTATAAAAATATCAAACTCTGAATGCATAGGTTAAGTCAAACTTTCCATCGTGTTCTCTGTCCAGAACGCAACCCAACAAACACAATGTCACTCGCTTTCTCCTTCCACACAAGATCCCATCAATAACTGTAGAGGTCATCAAATTCAGTCCACCCATCTAACCACCATAGGGAGGATCTGCAGTTACCCTTAATGTTATACATCTTCAACATTCTGGAAACTTCCGACAGTGCAGTCGTCTGCACAGTCCTTCATCCCCATTGACCCTCAAGCACGGACGCTAGTCGACTTTGACACCAAACGCAAAAAGCCTAGCTAGTTAAGAAAATAATAAAAAAGGTTAAATGAATAGAAAATCTATAATTAAACAAACAGTAAGAGCTTAAGGTATATGTCTGAACAGTAAACAGTTACCATTGGGTTAGATCCGATTGTAGAACTAAAGAAAATCACTGAGAATAAACCAGTGTATAAAGCCCAATGTAAGAGTCTAGTCAACGTGTCTTGAGGACTTGTGTGGACAGAGCTTTACACACCGTCAGCTAGCTGATCACATGGACGGCCGACATAAGGCTAGTGACTAAGGAGATAACCTCCCCTCAGAGGAAACGGAGTGCTCGGTTAAAGTTTGACCAAACGCAAGGAGTATACATAGGATACCGTATATATTCAAATGGGTCTTGCATTCGCTCTAAAGTAATTGCACTAGTTTAGCCTTCACAGCTTACACACGACAGAATGAATCCAGACTTCATGTTGTGGCGTCCAGGAGGGATGGCTCGTTTCCCCGTCTAGTGCCGCAATGCTACGTCTTCTCCTCCTCCCCTCTTCAATGTCTCCGGTTTACTCTGTTTCAATATCCAATAGTTTCATGTGAACTTTTTGCTGGCTCGACGATCATTTGGTTCCGATTAAAGTTCCACAAACCCGCGGAGGAACCGTGTTAGCAGGAAGGCGGCGCATGGCCCCACGCCACATTGGTGCTAACAAGCAGCAGCGTTGGAGCCCGATTGTTCAGCAGGATACTGTATTCAGTCGCAAGAGTCTGGGACCAGAGAGGGATACACACCGTAGAGTGCAAATTATCATCCGTCTTGCGGCGTTTATGACGCAAGTCTGTAATTTTAAAAAGGTAAAGGATAAACATTGTCCATGTCTATCCTCAGTAGTGTGAACGACTGCTGGACTGCAGACGCGGGGGAAGTCCAATGTCCCCATTGGAGCGGTTGACAGCAACGCTGCCGTGGCTGATGAGCCGCAGACCGTCTTATGCAGAGGAGACAGCGTGTCGGGATGGGTGTGCGTGTGTGTTAGTAGCGGGGGTGTGTGTGTGTTAGCATCGGGGTGTGCGGTGCGTGTGTGTTAGTATCGAGGGTGTGTGCGTGTGTGTTTGTATCGGGGGTTTGTGTGTGTGTTTGTATCGGGGGGTGTGTGTGTGTGTTTGTATCGGGGTGTGGGGTGTGTTTGTATCGGGGGTGTGTGCGTGTGTGTTTGTATCGGGGGTGTGTGCTTGTGTGTTTCGATCGGGGGTGTGTGCGCGTGTGGTTGTATAGGGGTGTGCGCGCGTGTGGTCGTATCGGGGTGTGCGCGCGTGTGTTTGTATCAGGGTGTGCGCACGTGTTTATATTGGGGTGTGTGTGTGTGTTTATATCGGGGGGTGTGTGTGCGTGTGTTCGTATCGGGGTGTGCGCGTGTGTTTATATCTGGGTTTGTTCGTGTGTGTTTATATCGGGGTGTGTGTGTGTGTTAGTATCGGGTCTGTGTGCATGTGTGTTAGTATCGGTGGTGTGTGCGTGTGTCTTCGACGGCGTCGGATTGAGGAGCTTCAGAGGGCTGAATTTCGTACAGGTTGCTGTATGCAGGGATGCTGTGCTGCAACCGTACACTGGTGAGGGTAGCTAGAGGGAGGGGGGGGGGTGTTAAACCAGTCTGAAGCAGTACGCCGGTCGCCTTCCACTCCCACTCCGCTGGGGTCCATGTTTGTAGTCCATAGCTCCGCAGTTAGTCAGGATTGGTTCTGATTAAGGCCTTTCTCTGAGCACGGGTCCATATTTCTACGACAGACCACTGGAACCCCAACCCATTTTTGATCCACGAGTACATAAAGCGATAACAAAGGACACCATGCGTTAGTCAAATAAAAAAATAAAAAAACACTAAGCGCAGGGCAGGTACACCTCTGTGTCTCAAGTGAATAAAGAAAAGTGGAGGATAGCGATTTTGGTTAGCAGAAATTAAATAAAAAACACCACTATCTGGTAAAATACCGCAACCAAACCCTTAAACCGTTGGCTGGGCGGGACTCCTTCATGGTGGGCTAGAGAGAAGCTGGAGTCAGGGACCAGGACAGGGAACAGGGCTGAGGTCAGGGACTAGGGCTGGAGTCAGGGACCAGAACAGGGAACAGGGACAAGGGGGGTTCCTGTCTTGGGGTCAGGGCCCTGGAGGCTCTAGTAGGTGAGCCGGGAGGCCTTCATGTTGTAGCAGGGCCGGTCAGTGAGGGTCCCGGTCCCGGAGAACAGGGACAGACCCTCCCCCTTCTCCAGCACCACCTCCAGCTCCTGGAAGTCCTGCAGCCGGGCAACGTCCTTGTCCTGGGGGGCGAGGGGACAGACTGTTAGGGGGAGGGCAGAGGGGGACAGACAGCAAGGGGGAGGGCCGAGGGGGACAGACAGTTAAGGGGAGGGCAGAGGTGGAAAGACAGCTAGGGGGAGGGCCGAGGGGGACGGACAGTTAGAGGGAAGGCGGAGGGGGACAGACAGTTAGGGAGAGGGCAGAGAGGGACAGACAGCTAAGGGGAGGGCCAAGGGGTACAGACAGTCAGTGGGAAGGCCGAGAGGGACAGACAGCAAGGGGGAGGGCAGAGGGGGACAGATAGCTAGGGGGAGGGCCGAGGGGGACAGACAGCTAGGGGGAGGGCCGAGAGGGGGATGGCCGAGGGGGACAGAGAGCTAGGGGGAGGGCCGAGAGGGACAGACAGTCAGGAGGAGGGCCGAGGGGGACAGACAGTCAGGGGGAGGGCCGAGTGGGACAGACAGCTAGGGGGAGGGCCGAGAGGGGGATGGCCGAGAGGGACAGATAGCTAGGGGCAGACAGTCAGGAGGAGATCCGAGGGGGACAGACAGTCAGGGGGAGGGCCGAGGGGGACAGACAGTCAGGGGGAGGGCCGAGGGGGACAGACAGTCAGGGGGAGGGCCGAGGAGGACAGAAAGTCAGAGGGAGGGTCTGAGGGGGACAGACAGTCGGGGGGGAAGGACGAGGGGGTCAGACAGTCAGGGGGAGGGACGAGGGGGACAGACAGTCAGGGGGAGGGTTGATGCCACAGTGCGTAGAACAGTCCATACACAACATCCTATGGTCAAACACAGGGCATAATCAAAACAGATCGCAACGTTTGCATGGGTCGTAACCATGGTGATGACATGCCCCTTCCTTACATTTACATTTACATTTAGGGCATTTAGCAGACGCTTTTATCCAAAGCGACTTACAATAAGTACATTTGTCATAAGAAGTGAAACAATATATATCTGTCGGTACAGTAGGGATGTTCATAGAACCAAGTGCAAGTACAACAATCGCTAGGCTAACCAAATCCCTGTGTTACAGCAATGATAGCAGCTGCTGCAGTTGCTACACAGTTAAGTACTATAATACAATACAACACAATACAATGTACAATGGTGGCCAGAAGGGTGAGGGTGGCTATGCAGAGTCGAGGTGGAACTCTGAACAGGTGAGTCTTGAGTCTTTTTCGGGAGATAGTGAGCGACTCTGCGGTCCTGAGAACGGCAGGGAGCTCGTTCCACCACTGAGGTCCCAAAACCGAGAAAAGTTGTGACTTTGCTGATCGACCTTTGCTAGCTCTTAACGATGGCGGTACCAGACGTCCAGCTGAGGTAGTTGAGCGGAGGGATCGAGCAGGGGTGTGTGGCTTTACCAATGCTTGGAAGTAGGCAGGGGCAGTTCCATCGACGGCCTTGTATGCCAGTACCATCGTCTTAAATTTGATGCGAGCTACTACAGGGAGCCAGTGGAGGTCCCGGAAGAGGCAGGGCTCCGGACTGCGACCAAATGGTCGGATTTTGCGACCAAAATTTGAGAGTGTGCGACCAAATTTTCCTTCTGGTCGCGCAAGTAAATTTGCCCCCTTTTTTTTTTTTTTACACGTTAAACGTGGAAGGTGCGCGTCAATGAATCCGGAATCTTTAGCAGGCAAATGATGTGAGAAGGATAGGGAATGGCCACTGTTAGTGGTTAATGTGTCTAGGGGGAGGGTCCAAGAGATTATCGAGAGTGCATAAACGACTGTGCGAAGGAGAAAGATTTCACACAACCTGCTACGTGCGTTTACAATGAGCCAGCAAACTATTGCCTCGTTCTTCCGACCTTCGGCTAGTGTGCCAGTGCAAGTCATTCCTGCACGGGTCTTATTTTACAAACCCCGCACCCGCCCGTACCCGAAATACTTCAAACCGCATCCGACCCGTGTTCCGACAGTAGCCCGACCAGACCCGCTATAAGGAGGAGGATGCTGTGTATACTGCACAATATCCTGGACAACAATGCTCACCCTCACCACCAGGTGCTGACCTCGAGCAGAAGCACCTTCAGCAACAGACTCATCCTCCCCCGGTGTAACACAGAACGCCAGAGGAAGTCTTTTCCATCAGACTGTTTAATGCCTCTACCTCCGGCTGCAGAAGGGACCGTGGAGACACTATGCCCTGAGACCAATGTCACTTTATTTATTTATTTTTACCCAATTAATTCATTTATATATATATATATATTTTTTTTTTACCCAATTTTCAATTAATCACTTTAGTTAATTTATCCTGCCAACAATTGCTGCTATAATATTCATCACTTTACCACTTTTATCCAATCGCTCCTTTTCACTTATTTAGTTTGTACTTATTTTATTTCCATCTATTTTATCTATTTTGACTCTAACCCTGTATTACTTTCCCACCTTTGTATTGTAACTGTTGCACAGTAATTTCCCTCGGGATAAATAAAGAATCTTGACACCTGACCCACACCCGATGGAAGATTAGAAACATTAGATGGGAATTACACTATCTGGTGTTTGGCTTGGTGCTTTAGACTGTTGTGCAAAAAAAGCACATAATCCACTGTTGACGGTTTTAGTTGACTCCTCCGACCTGATTAACATATCCAGCACCGGTGAAGTCTCGCTCGCAATCGCAAAACCCGCGCCCGACCCGCTCTGTTCAGGCGTCCGACCCGACTCGTTTCATCCAAATTGTGCGGGTCACCCGAACCAGTGCAGGACTCTGCTTCAGCTGCCATAAAGGGCTTTTCACACGGGAGGTGTTTGTCGGGCCTGATAATGCATTCTCAATGGAGAGGCGAGCGGGCAGAGAGGAGGCTCAGCGTCCTGTCAAGCGGCACGACAAGCGGGCGCACTCCCTTGAAACTGACGCTTCCGTACTTGTCGAACGCATGCATGCTCAAACCTGGAAACCGTTGGGATAGATGAGAAACACAATTAAATGTGACACTGAATTTGAAACAGCACATCGTAATTTCTGCATCTATTATCAAAATAGTTATGAGTGATACAGTGAAAATTAGTAGAAATGTGAATATTTGGTTGGCATGTTGATTAACAGTGTGTGCCCCTAAAATGTATGGTTGCACGCCTACAATTTTCAGTTAGGGGCCACAGTGCTCCTACTGAAAAAATAAAAAGTCTGGAGCCCTGAGAGGGGGGTCACATGAGAGAACTTCGGTAGGTTGAACACGAGGCACGCTGCCGCATTCTGGATGCGCTGCAAAGGTTTAATCGCAGAGGCAGGAAGTCCAGCCAGGAGTGAGTTGCAGTAGTCGAGGCGGGAGATGACCAGTGATTGGACTAGAAGATGAGCTGCATCCCTTGTGAGGAAGGGCCGGATTCTGCAGATTGTTGTCAAGTGCAAATCTGCAGGATCGGGCCACCGCAGTGATGTTTGCGGTGCAGCATAACTGATTGTCCAATACAACACCGAGTTTTCTGGCAGTTGGAGAAGGAGATACAGTGATGTTCTCAACAGTGACCAGTAAGTCCATGTGTGGGCAATCTTTCCCTGGGATTAGGAGGAGCTCGGTTTTGTTGAGGTTAAGCCTCAGGTGATGGGCAATTGTCCAGGTGCTGACATCCACCAGACATTCCGATATACGTGTTGCAATCAGGGCTTTATCAGATGAGGGGAGAGATGAGTGTCGTCAGCATAGCAGTGATAGGAAAAGCCGTGTGATGTAATTACAGAGACCAGAGATCTGGTATTGAGGGAGAACAGAAGAGGCCCCAGTACAGAGCCTTGAGGGACACCAGTTTCAAGCGTGCAAGGTTTGGACAAGGAGCCATTCCATGTTACTTGATGGGTGCGGTTCGTCAGGTAGGATGTGAACCAGGAAAGAGCAGATTCAGCAACGCCAAGTTCGGCAAGAGTGGCAAGGAGGATCTGGTGGTTCACCGTGTCAAATGCTGCGGACAGGTCGAGGAGAATGAGAACGGATGAGAGGGACGAGGCTCTGGCAGCACGGAGGGACTCAATCACCGCGAGGAGAGCCGTCTCAGTGGAGTGTGCCTTCTTGAAGCCTGACTGGTGAGGGTCAAGCAGGTTGTTAGATGAGAGATAGGAGGACAGTTGGTTAGCAATGGCACGTTCCAGTGTTTTAGAGAGGAATGAAAGAAGAGATACCGGTCTGTAGTTCTGGATGTCGGTGGTATTAAGAGTTGGTTTTTTGAGGAGAGGCTTTATTCTGGCAGTCTTGAAAGATGCTGGAACAATGCCTGAGGTGAGGGAGGAGTTGATAAGTGAGGTGAGAAAGGGCAGGATGTCGCTTGAGACATCCTGGAGGAAAGAGGAGGGGATAGGGTCAAGGGCGCAGGTGGTGGCATGGGTAGATGTTATTATTCTGTTGACCTCGTCAGAGGTGAGAGGGATAAATTGGATAAAGACAGAGGAGGGGATGGGAGGAGGGAGGATGGAGGCAGGGATAAAAGAGGCGCTAATGTCCTTTACTTTCTGGGTAAAGCAGATAACAAA
Source organism: Gadus macrocephalus (assembly GCF_031168955.1). Lineage (NCBI taxonomy): Eukaryota > Metazoa > Chordata > Actinopteri > Gadiformes > Gadidae > Gadus > Gadus macrocephalus. The sequence goes on from NC_082383.1 coordinate 16,322,890, forward strand.
ATCATCAGCAGTGAGGCAGGAAGGAGGTAGGGGTGAGGGAGGGTTGAGGGGGGACAGGAACAGGGAAAACAGTTTCCTGGGGTTTGAGGCGGAGGAGTTGATTTTGGTCCGGTAGAAGGCAGATTTGGTTGTTGACACAGTGGAGGTGAAATCAGAAAGGAAAAGATAGTGAGATAGATCATTAGGACAGGGTTAGGCAGGATGTTGAAGTCGCCAGGGAAAGCAGCTGAGGAGGGCATCCATCTCGTCGTAGAAGTCACAGAGGGGACATGGCTGAATGGGCGAAAATCATTTATTGTAAAGGGTTTTGTCAATGGCCAAGCACATTAGCATTGTACATCAAATAAAGGCCAAATGCAGTACCTTCGACTGTCTCCGAGTTGAATTGACTGCCTCCTCCTTCTCCTGTCACACCACAGACGGGCCAGTCTTAATCATCCACTCAAAGTACGAGCGGTTATCGCACAGACATTGTCGCTAGTCCCATCAGTTAAAAATAGTAATCAAATTGTGAATTGTGTGAGGATGTGTTGAGGTTGGCTCAGTAAAACGACTGTTAGGTTAGATGCGTTAAAATGTAACGTAAAGAAACGGTAAATTGATTTTTTGGTGAGAAACATGAGTAATACTGTATTACTCATGTTTCTGTTTTACTAATACAGTTCTATAGTGCTTTTTTAGTATTTTTTTTTATAATTTTAGTATATTATATAGTGCTGTGAAGCGATTAAAATATTTGATTGCGATTAATCACACTTTTATATATCCCTTAAATTTCGTGCTGCTAGCCTTTTAGTGAGATCATAGTGTTGAGAAGGACAGTAAGAAGAGAGACCCGCAGTGAATTAAACCCGGTCCACTTGACATTGGATAGGTGCATGACAGTGGTAGGCCTACCGTAAAATTACAATAGCCCAGGCTTTTATTTGTTTCAATCACTGAACTTTCGAACAAATCTCTTGCTCAGCAAAGAAGGGAAATACTATAACATTTATTATTTAAACCAGTATGAATATTCCTACCGTACGTAGGCCAATACACATCACCAGGCTATCAAATAACGCCCACACACACACACACACACACCAGAGATGGAAATTAACTATTTTGCCCACCAGCCACTGTGGCAGGTAGATTTAAAAATCGACCAGCCACTCATCTTTTTTACCAGCCACTTTATACGCTATATATTTTTTTAATATATGCGTACATTTTAAACAATATAATAGTAACAATAGATAAGAAAAGTGTTTTTCATACACATCATTTTCTCCATCAGAAGTGATTTTTACTGTAAGTAGGTGCTACCAAGGAACTGAGTTGAAAATGTTACACTCTTACCGCAGATGATAAACAATACACAGGTATCTGCTAGGGCCCGACCGATATTGATTTTTGAGCGCCGATGCCGATTTATTTTCAGAGAAAAATTACGATTACGATTTAATCGGCCGATTAAAAAACAAACAAAAAAAAACCATAAAACATAGTTTTTGATACCTTAAATATACTTTAAACACTTTTGACGAATATGTGAATTGAATGCAGAATCTTTGAGTGTTTTAGAATACATTTACAGTCAAAAATTAGTGTAATGTAAAATGTAAAATAAATAACTAACTCCCAATGTGCTGCGCTCGTGAGCAGTGACTAACACGTGCGTGCTGAGCAGTATGGTCTCACCGTTAGAGTCTACAGTATAACAAATTAACATGGCCTGGGACCTAAAGAAAAACAGGCACAACATGCTCAAACAACACGTCTTGTGTACATTGGTGAGGTGAGCGCGCAGCTGCCTGAGCGAGCGTGCTTTCATGTTGTACGGTAAAATTCAATCTCCTCTTTTTTACTCCAGCTAAAGTTGTTAGTTAGCAAGGCGAGTAGGAGCGCAATCTGCAGGATACTAATCGCAATAACATTTATAAAAATAAAAAATAAAAATAAAAAAACGGTTGTAATCTGCGTCTTTTTGGCCGATGCCGATTATTTTCAAAAAGGCTATAATCGGCCGATTAAATCGGCAGGCCGATAAATCGGTCGGGCCCTAGTATCTGCCATATTAAGTCATGTTTATTGCAAAGGTGTTACGATGACAAGTTTGGGGATAATTCATCTACACAAAGTATTTTCGATAAAAAACAAATTGACATATTAACAATAAAACAACATGCGTGTTGTTACACCATCATAAATCAATAGGAAAAAAAAAGAAATTATATTTACATGTGACTGCATACAAATGTGTCCACAGACATGGTAACTAACATATAATGATAAGCATTATTGTCCCTTAACACTAATATTCAGAAAAAAACACTGCCGCAAAAGGCTATTGGCTTAAGCAATACAAGTAGAGGCATACACTTGAACTTTATACCCTGAACTTTTAAACGTTACAAACATGCAAAAACATAATAATATATTTATGTGGCATTCAGTCCAATGCTGAAAATATATCTGTGGCATTCAGCAGGCCAATGCTGTGGTAAAGTGTGTAAAGTATGACCAAGTGTTTATTTCTGTTCAATAGATAGAACTTCATCGATCCCCTGTAGGGAAAATTTGTTAATGTTTGTCCCTATAAAACAATAATGGTAAAAAAAAAAAGTACAAAACACGAGGGTAACTGAGTAAGTCAAACCGTCCAATCGGAGGGCTATACTTAACCACTCCCCCTACTCACTTCCACCAATGTAAAGCGAACAGAACTGAGTAGTGGAGGGCGTAGCCCAACTAGTGAACGACCCAGAGAAACGCAACGCAAATTCAATGTGAACATGTATGAGGCTTTAATAAAATCGCGGACGATTTTGAAATTCCGCCACACAAGTGTCTCAAAAAGAGGGCATGTCCGGGCAAAATAGGATGTCTGGTTACCCGACGTACGGGAAACCCATTTGATTCCTACCTGTAACACTGTTAAATAGCGGCCCAAATTAGTGGGCGCCATCCTGGTAATTTCTCTGCGTAAGAAATACGAAGTGTGGCGTGTGAGCGTTTGCATGGCTTGAATTGCGTGTGTCTCACTCAATGCGTGAGACTTGAGAGCCCCGTTACTGGTATATTATCCCGGATGTTGACAGTCGCAGTTCAGCAAAAGAGGCGTAGAAGAAGACGGGGGCCGGATGTTGACAGTAATGGTTGTGGAACTGTGCAGCGCCGTATGACGAATGTATTAAATATGCAAATTTGATCGGACCGGACTGGAAAGTATTACCCGACACAGTGGCGGGTGAAGTGACACAATTCACCCGCCACCATACAAATTCACCCGCAAATGGCGTGTGGCGGGTGTTAATTTCCATCCCTGACACACACACACACACACACACACACACACACAGCGGAGGAGTCAACTAAAACCGACAACAGTTGATGATGTGCTTTTTTTGCACAACAATCTAACGCCTCGTTTCCACATACGTACATTCTCGTATGCGATCCAACCGTCTCCGACCGAAAGTCCATTCATTCCTATGTGATTCTCCGTAATGTCAGTTTTTCCTCCGAGACTCCTCCCCTCCGTAAAATTTCTGTCCGGTATGTCCGTAATATACGTTCAAAAAATTTAACTTTCGCCGTCGTTTTACGGAGATACCGTATGAACGTTTTTATGTTTTTCACAAAACTTGTAAGTACCTGGCAGGCCAAACTCCTCACCGATCTCTTTCCAAGCCTGGTTGGTTTTGTTTTTATCTCTGTATATGTCGATCCTCATGTTCCAAAGTACCGGTCTCCTAAAAACGGCCATTATCATACGCTCCCACATCTTTTGTCTCATCTCATTTTCGTCCGCTTATCCGGGGTCGGGTCGCGGGGGGAGCAGCTCAAGCAGGGGGCCCCAGACTTCCTTTTCCCGGGCCACATTGACCAACTCTGAGGCGTTCCCAGGCCAGTGTTGATATAATCTCTCCACCTAGTCCTGGGTCTTCCCCAAGGTCTCCTCCCCACTGGACGTGCCTGAAACACCTCCCAAGGAAGGCGCCCAGTGGGCATCCTTACCAGATGCCCGAACCACCTCAGCTGACTCCTTTCCAAGTAAAGGAGCAGCGGCTCTAATCCGAGTTCCTCACGGAGGGTTGAGCTTCTCACCCTATCCCTAAGGGAGACGCCAGCCACCCTTCTGAGAAAGCTCATCTCGGTCGCTTGTACCCGCGATCTCGTCCTTTCGGTCATCACCCAGCCCTCATGACCATAGGTGAGGATAGGAACGAAGATCGACCGGTAGATCGAGAGCTTTGCCTTGCGGCTCAGCTCTCTTTTCGTTACAACGGTGCGGTAAAGTGAACGCAATACCGCCCCCGCTGCTCCGGCCAATCTCACGCTCCATAGTACCCTCACTCGCGAACAAGACCCCGAGGTACTTGAACTCCTTCACTTGGGCTAAGGACTCATTTCCTACCCGGAGGAAGCAATCCATCGGTTTCCTCCTAACATCTTTTGTCCGTAAATAAATTCATGCCCGTACGTAAAACACTAGCGACTCCTTCCGTAAATTTACGGAAGCACGGATACGAAAAACATACGTATGTGGAAACGAGGCGTAAAGCACCAAGCCAAACACCAGGGGTCTCATTTATAACCGTTGCGTACGCACAAAACAGGGCTGAAATTGGCGTACCTGACTTTCCACGCCAAGGTTGTGATCTATAAAAAACCAACTTGACGGGAGAATGTGCGCAGCCCTAAGCAAACTCTGACCCATGCGGATGCATGGTTTGGAGGAAAAGGAGAATTGGCGACACAGATGGTGTGGTGGTGAACTGAAGTCAGACAGAAGAATTGTAGAGTGAGAAGAACGATTATGTTTTATCATCGCCCTCATAAATTTAATTTCAACCCGTATCATGCGTTAAATCTATGTAATCAGAATAATTTAAGTCAACTGCGTTATTTCTCAGTTATAACTCCAGAAACATCTCCTTAGAATAGAAATAAAAAAATTCTCTATATTTAATCCCGTTTCTCTATACTGTCAACAGCATGGAATAAAGCATCTGTCCAACATGTGTCAATAACATCATATTTTTATGTGACACTGAAACACATAATCAAATGTAATTAAATCCCAAGTTTGGAAAACCAAGCCACACTCCTCATCACAATCGTTGTCCGTTACTCTTGATGCTTTTCATGACAAATCAGGCATTAAAAAGGGGTTAGGTTCAATAACATTTTACGTGGGTGATTACAAACTGATTATCCAAGGTGTTCTCGGTTAGTCTCATTACCGTAACCCTATAAATACAGAGGTGAGCGCCGTGGTAATGCTGCACCATATGGCACTTCTGGCGGACCATGTAAATGGCAGGATTCGGAGGGAGAGGGTCTTTAGGGACCATAACGATTTATTGGTAGGCTAAATAAAAATATGGACCTTTATGTCAGACCACTTATTTTTTAATTCTGGGACTGTGCGCTCCGTGCTACTGACAGAGTTCACTGTGGCAGCAACATGTTGCCACTCACTCTGCTTTTTGTTGTTGGCGATCCCAATCCCGTGACCGCAGAAGAAAATTACTTTTCGGGCCTCCATAACACCCACAAGTGTCTCCACTTCAACTCGATTTCGTTTTTTTGCTTTTCTCAGTCCTTCTGCCATTGTTTCCGACAAGACATAATACTTGCATCCGAGTCCGTTTTATATGCAGATCGCATTCATGAGGTCATTTGCATTGACCATTTATGGTTAAAAAGGGCCGTGTACAGGGCGGAGCGTGAAGTTGATTCAGCTGCGCACACTTGTAGGCCCTCTGTGATTTATAAAGCAAAGATTGCGTACGGTGTGCGTACGCAGGGTTTTATAAATCTGAATATATTTTGGCGCACGCAAAACTTGGCTTTTGGGCGAACGTACACTTTTAGTAACGATCCCAAGCACAGTTTTACAAATGAGACCCCAGATAGTTTAATTCCCATCTAATGTTTCTAGTTTTCGATCGGGTGCGGGTCGGGTGTCGATATCAATTTATAGCGGGTCTGGTCCGGCTACTGTCGGAACACCGGTCGGATGCGGTTTGAAGTATTGCGGGTACGGGCGGGTGCAGGGTTTGTAAAATAAGACCCGTGCAGGACTGACATGCACTGGGACACTAGCCGAAGATCGGAAGAACGAGTCAATAGTTTGCTTGCTCATTGTAAACGCACGTAGCAGGCTCGATAATCTCTAGGATCCTCCCCCTCGACATATTAGCCCCTTTCCCTATCCTTCTAACACTCATTGGCCTGCTAAAGATTCCGGATTCATTGACGAACCCCTTCCACGTTTAAGGTGCAAAAAAGAAAAAGGGCAAATTTAATGGTCGCACATGGCGACCAGATGGAAAATTCGGTCGCACATTTTGGTTGCAAAATGCGACCATTTGGTCGCAGTCTGGAGCCCTGCGCGCCGTATCCTTGCTTGCCCCAACAAGTTAATGCGGCGTGCTTGTTGTTTTGATCCGGCAAAGCTAGATCCAGTATGGTGTTGTAGTTTTTCTAACGAGACTAGTTGTTGCTAGACAGCAGGTGAAAAAATTACAACGTTTGACAAGTCACGCGATAAAACGTTGTTTGCGTTAACGCCGTTAATAACGCGTTAAACTGACAGCACTAATATAATTATTTATTTCCTTTCTCTCAGGTTGTGAGTACCTTTCTCTCAGGGTGTGGGTACCTTTCTCTCAGGGTGTAGGTACCTTTCTCTCAGGGTGTGGGTACCTTTCTAAGCAGGGTGTTGGGCAGCTTGCGGATCTTCTCCACGTGCTCGGCGCTGATGTCCAGCTCGCGGCAGCAGACCCGGAGCAACGAGCGGAAGGTCAGCTCCTGGCGGTCCAGCTCAACCTCGATAAAGTCGTTGTCCCGTGTGTTAGGGTTCTGGATGCGGACCTTCAGCACCAGCTCTGGGGGGTGGAGAGAGAGGGGGGCGGGGGGGGTAGAGAGAGAAAGGAGGGTTAGTAGGGTGAAGGCGTCCTACAACAGCCATCCTAACCCCAATGGGTAGAATGCTCTGCTGAAGTGTGCACATTGTGTAGCGTGACCAGCTCCCTTGGTTCATACTGTCTGAGGTCTACATACACATATACTCTTCATGGGTAAAGATTAGGGATGCACCTAATATTCGGCCACCGAAAATGTTCGGTCGAAATGGCCCAAAACATAATTTTCGGTTTCGACCGAAGGAGTAAAAAGGCAGAAAAAAATACACAGAACATTTTTATTTTTGATTAAAAAAAAAATAATAATAATTGTTTACTCATTTATTTAAATGTACATTGTTCTTAAATTCTTGCTATAAGGTCTGCTGGAATGTTAGAAAACGTTCAGTATTAAATAAATATTTTGTATCAAATTTGTAATTGATTTTCTTTATTGAAAAGCAAGACAAAAAAGTTTATAAAGGAAATTTAATTGTTTGATTTATGCAATGGTGAAAAATTAAAGCAAAATGAATGAAAAACAGCAAAAGCCACATTCGGTATTCGGTTTCGGCAAACTGTTTCAGTATAGTCGGTTTCGGCCAAGAATTTTCATTTCGGTGCATCCCTAGTAAAGATTGGAGGACAGGATAGGTCTGACCACCGATAGGATGACCCTGGAAGCAACCCCCCTCCCCTGGACCATGTGACCCGGAAGGGGAGGGGGGGTCATCCTTCACTACATGCGTCAGCTCTGGACGGCACGGTGGCCAGTGAGGCCTCTGCCCAGCGGCGGTACCTTGGACGTTGACCGGGAAGGTGCTGGTGAAGAAGAAGGGCTGGAAGGCGGGCATAGCTCCGCCCCCGGCCCCGTCCGGACCACTGCTGAGCTGCTGGGGGACGGACGGCTGCCGGGTCATGGCGGGGTGCACTCCGGGCCCCGGAGCCTGCACCTGGCTGCCGCTGCTGGGGCTGGGGGAGGCCCGCGACGGCGTGCAGCCCGCCCCGTTCTGCGCTGCGTGGGGGGGGTAGTCCGGGGGGGGCTCCGACGACAGGTCCATGGGCAGCACCCCGTTGACCGCAGAGTACGGGTGGGGGTGTTGCATCCCGTTCTGCTCCACCAGGGGCACGAAGGCCCCTGAGGGGTGGCCCGGCTGGCCGAGGGGCGCCAGGGGGGCGGGTGTGGTCAGGGAGCAGACGGGGACAAAGCGGGCGTTGGGGGCGTTGCCCACGGGGCTCAGCACCGGTGGCGGGGGCTGGTGGGTGGGGGAGACGGAGGGGTCCTCCGGCTCGAGGTCCCCGGAGCCACTCTGCTGCTGGAGCTGAGCCACCAGCTCCTCCACCTTGCTGTCCAGCTTGCTGTACATGAAGGGCGGGTTGGACAGGTAGTTGGGGATGATGGGCAGCTCCGCCTCCTTCACCTCCGGCAGGTCTTCCACTTCCACTGGGATCCACAGAGAAGGACGTTAAGGATGAATAGAATAGAGCTAAAACAGAATCATGTTTAACCAGACTCTACCTCCCAGCAGCCTCTTGATCTCTGGTTTGGAGGTGAGCTGAGAGGCGAGCTCATCCTTGGCCGTCAGTATCTCCATGTCGGCTCCAGAGTCCAGCAGGTACGACACAATGTGCCTGTGGTTCCGCTTGCAGGCCCAGTGAAGGCATGTCCTGTTGGAGGATCCAGAAGATCAGGGGAACTTTTAAAAATCAGGAATTATGAATAAAAAGACTCTGTAAGACACTGTAATCTAACTGTCGGGTAAAGCAACCCGAATCAGCGTCGCAATGTCACAGTGGACATACATTTTGACTGCTTTTGCTTTCTGATGGTGGACGTTCCTTTTCGTAAACCCAAACATACATTAAGTTCTCCTATACAGGTAAGAGACACATTCTCTGACAATCTGGGTGGCGAGAAATTGGATCACAGAAAGCATTTCAAACCCTTCAATTCCTTTTCTCCTGCAGAGAATTCCTCAGATAGTCCTTGGATTGTCCCCAGATAGTTCTGAGATGGTCCTCATAAAGTTATACTACTGGGGTCTACAACTAGTTCTGAAACAAATCTATTATGTTACGTATGATATCATGTGCGTAGCGGACGCGGGGTAAGCGGGGGACATGTCCCCCCCACTTCCCGTATGTGTGCCCTCTGTCCCCTGCACTTTTTAAAGCCATTATTACAACCATTAAATTCATTTCTAACACGTGGAAACGCGTTTTTCCGAGCCACCTTTGAACGCACCATGAGCAGGCGGAACCAGTTGGCAACCACCGCTGTCATGTTGTGATTTCAATCACACAGACGTTGATTCAGATCTGTTTCGAGCATGTTCAGCAAACCAGCAGCTGCCAAGAGGCCACAGTTTGTTTTTTTCCAAACAAACTGTTAAGTTGAGTAATGCTGTTGCATGTTGTTTAGTTAAATGATGACTGACTAATAGATGTCAATAAATCAAGTTAAGCTAGTTAACAATTGTTAACTGTTACCTATGTTAAATCGCTTGCTAGGTGCAGAGATGATAGTAACAAGTTACATTTACTGTTACATTTACTTGAGTAACTTTTTGGAAAAATTGTACTCTTAAGAGTTGTTTTACTGCAAAATACTTTACTTATTCTACAGTAACAATACTCCTACTTGACTACAAGTTTTGGCTACTCTACCACCTAGGAATAAACCCACTCACCGCATTTCTGCACAGAACTTGTGTTCACGGTTGTTTTTCACATATTTTTTAATCTTCATACAATAGAAAGAGCAGGGTCAGGGAGGAGACAGTGGACCAGAGTCCAGCAGCAGTAGGAATGAACAGGGAGGGTATTCACAGCAGTTGAGGAGAAATTATCGATAGGATAAAAGTGACTTTGCGATTAATTTCCACAGCTACGTCACCACTACTATTCTTAATACTATTTATACGTTTTTGCTTTGCATATATATTATTTATATCATTGCAGGAGAAATTATAACTGGCTAAGGAAATGTCTATAGGTTAGAGTGACTCTAAGATTAGTTTAGTTTATATTCAAAGAGACCTTTTGTTAATAATTTATTTGCTGATACTATTTGACTACTGCACTATTTCTGTTTTAAAGGAAGCAGGTATAGGTCATACCATTTGTCTTAGTCTTGATTAATTTTGCACATCTGTACTGTCATAGTTGACGACGGCAAATGTAAAATAGCTACATCTCCTTGTCGATATGTTTATTGTTGTCACTTTCACTTGTCACTTCTTGCCATTAAATTAGATTATGTGGCTTATTACCCCGTCACTTCCATTCCATTTTGGGGCTGATAAATTGAAACAGGAATGGTGTTTTACAGAACTTTTCGTGTTCAGTGTTGTCATTTGGCACTTAATTATCTGGTTACTTACCCTGTAGATGCTCGAGGGTCATTCTGTGTCAACTCAACCAGAGTTTGGCATCTTTAGATTTTAACTTTAGATTTTGATAGTACATAATTTTAAAGAACTAAAGTCGGTCCCCTGGTGCTGTGCTGTTTGTGGTTATGTAGCCACTAAGGAGAGGTGCAACTGAATGCGAGAGGATGATAAATCACTCAATAGACCTCTGAACAATTTGTCCCCCTCACTTCTGAATTGATGGCTACGCCCCTGTATGATATACTTAAGTCCACTCACCAGCCGTTGATCTCGTTCTGAGAGTTGACGTTGACCGCCCCCTCGACCAGGGAGCGCACCTCGTCCAAGTCCCCGATGGCCGCCGCCTCCCGCAGCCGCTCCTGGAGCTCCTGGTCCAGCGACGTGGTGGACATGGTAGACATGGTGGGGTGTGGGGGACTGACTGAAGCTTAACTGTTCAATACCAATCACTGGACATAGTTCACCCAGAACACGGTGGAGTGAGGTGTTGACCCGGTGGTGTGACGGTTAGCCTCGGGGAGCTCCTCGAGTCCCGCGGTGCTCCTCCGGGACCGGAGCGTCGGTCCTTCCGCTCTAACTTATGGTTTTATTCTGATAATAGAGCGGTCATAAGCGGGACATGTGGAGCAGTCCCGACACTGAGTAACATTGATTCAGTTAACGATGTTAATCCTTCGGCTCTGGCCCTCACGAAGCCACTTCCTATCGGGGGACATTTCTCGATGTGACACATAGGAACCATCGTTCAGGTTCCCGTCTAAAGCCCTCCTAAGCCTGCGATGTCCCGGGTGCCCGCTAGGGGCCGTCACCGCGGAAGACATTCAATATACATAAGCCGTTTCTCAATTTCGCGTACTTGTGCGTGCTCGTGTGCTCGTGGACTCGTGAAACGTCATCAGTCGTTGCCCGAGCACTGTTCCAATTTGAAGCACGCATCAAGCGAGTACTGTCGTAAAACCCGGAAGTGTTCTTGATGCGTGCTCGATCCATGGACATGGCTCGATCTCGCCGTTTCACCAAGCATGCATCGGAGGTGGCTCGTGTGTGCTTGCAATCGCTATAAATCCCAGGATGCATTTCGCACTCGCATCAGTACGATGGCGGACAATATGGAGAAGACGCACAACTGTAGCTTAAGTTACTCTTAACTTATATATATATTTATATAATATAATAATAATAATAATATAAGATAATATATAAATATATATAAAGTCGTGTGTGTATAGCTTATACACATGACAGGATACGCATATCTTTTCAATTTGTATTCATTCAGAATATTTACATACTATTTGAAAATGAAAATGATTTTGTTTTATATCATTTGTTGATATTGTTCAGTAGTATATGCCTAAATGAGGCCGTAGCACAGTTAACGGACGAGCAGAGGTGGTGACGTCATCGAGTCCGCTGCTGTTCCAATCGCAGGTACGTACTCGCGTGCTCGCAAGTATGTGCTTGAAGTACAGACTTGCCAAGTACGTGCTTGCAAGTCATCGAGTCCGTAGTACGCGTGCTAGGAATTGAGAAACGGCCATAGACATAAAGGCAGGAAACATAACTGTTTACTGCACATTCTGTTTGGTATTTGTGGGGAAAAACGGTCTGTCTAGCTACTGGACCAGATAAAATGAGACGGAGAGGTAATAAAGTCTATCGGCACGAGGACCTTGGATTTATTAAGTAAAGTGGCAACGGTTATACAGAGTCATAAAGCGTGAGAAATCGAATATGTCTAAGTCCCTAATCAGCGCTGATGGTTCGTCTGGAGCTTCGCCTCCGTGGAAGGTCTGCTTCAGAAGAAGGTGAAGAGTCCCTGTGTGATGCAGTCTTATGCTGTATCCTCCTCTCGATGAGGTGTGTGCGTTTGAGGTGTGTGCGGTTCTGTGTGTTTTGGCTCCCAGGCCCTGAGAGAGCTTCGTAACGGGGAGAGTTCCTCGTGTCTCCGGTGTGATAAATTAAAACGGGGAGTGCCCCCCTGAAATGTCTCGTGTGTGATAATTTAATGTGGCTCTCAGGCCCCTGGTGTGGGCAGAGGTATCTCTTGGTTCCTCCTAACGGGGAAGAGCTCTCAAAATGTCTCCTGTGTGATAAATTAATGTGGCTCTCCCGTTCTGGAGATGATACTGGTGCATTGTCTGAGTGTCCACCATCTGCCTGCCTGGGAGATGGGGCCTTCAGCTCCGGCCTTGACCTGACTATATATTATCATGTTTGTGTTGTTGGGTTAGAGCAAGAGTTGACTATATTATAATGTGTCCATGTGATGTGCTCATCAGGCTAGGGTAGGAGTTAGCTATATTTATAATGTACATGTGATGTACTCAGCAGGTTATTTTTCCCAACATATTCCACGAACGGAGGTTTAACAAACAGAGTTAACGCTGAACTCAAGGTTGATTGACCCTGTGCCAACTAGGCCTAAACCAGAGCTATGGAGTTAGAATCATGCCAAAACCCCCCACACACACAAAAAACGTGTTTTACTCACGCACAACGATTCACACACACACAAAACATGTTTAACTCACGCATAACGATTCACACACACACTCAGTGTGGTTTGCAAATACAAAACATCATTCAAAAACTAATGCATTTTGCTTCAGAAACAAATACAGTATGTTTTACACATACAAAGAAACATATTTCTTCAATTACAAAAAAATATCCTCCAAGTACAAACTAAGATCTTTCAAGTACAAACTAAAATCTTTCAAGTACAAAAAAAAATCCTTCAAGTACAAAAAACAATTCTACAAGTACGGAAATCTGAAAGTTGCGCGTGGATCCGAAGGCATTTGGAGTTGGGTCTATCTGCAGCCGGAGCCACTTGCCAAACACGCCCATTGCTCTGCCAGACACGCCCATTGCTCTGCCAAACACGCCCATTGCCAAACACGCCCATTGCTCATTCTATGGTGGCCATTAAGGATGAGTCGGTCGCGAGTTAGTTCAGAACGAACGAATCCCGAAGGTGAACGACATGAACTGGTTCCCCAAAACAAGAGAACTGGTTCTTTGAATCTTTTTTTTTAACATAAAACAAAAATATGGTCACGTAAATTAAATATACAAACGAACAGAGCTTCGTCTCCCCGCGACCTTATATTGATTGAGTCTACAACGTTCTCAAAGAATCAGCCAATGAAAGGTAGCAATGGTGTTGCTATGGCACCTGGGTAAACAAATGACAAGGTGGTACCGTCCGCCACACACGTTAACTAATGATCGCTAATAATAATAATAATAAATGAAATTTATATAGCGCTTAATATGGTACTCTAAGACGCTTTACATATTGCCCTATCAAAACTATGTAAAACAGACTAGGAATAAAAGAAAAACAGAGGTTAAACATGAAGAATAAGGTGGGAGTTAGGTGGGGAAGGCTAGTGTGAAAAGGCTTCAAAATCGCTGTAGGCTTCAATATCATGCAAGCACTTCATACGTTTTCTTTTTATTTTGTTCTACATCACAATTGCATGCGTTAATAAAGTATTGTTTTACCTACCATTACGAGTCTTGTTTGGTCTAATATTAATAAGCAGTGCTTAGAGCTACTTGGAAGACGTCATTTAATTCTTACTGCACCGCTTTATGTATTAAGGATATTTATGAGAAAAAAAAGGGACGTATGTGCTTTATATATGCTTAATATTTACACTTAAACTGGGTAATTTCGCCAGAACATTAGAAAGTCAAAGTAGTAGGCTACATGCATGCATGTTGAACATTTATTCTATCCTTTCATTGACCAACAATATCCCGTCACACTTGGTATGGGCCGAGTTGTTCGGCGCCAAACTTAAAGGAGAAAGAGGGGGGGGGGGTCTTGAAGTCTATAACCCAAGCAACCATGTAAATCCTTCCACTGTCAAACATATTTTGCTCGAATTTGTGCGCTTTCTCTGTCTGACGTATCTTGGGTCATGCCATTCGACGTGGGGCCACTCATATATCCCCCTACATTTCCGAAAATAGACTTGACCTGTTCGGCAGAGCAACGGGCGTTTCTGGCAGAGCAATGGGCGTGTTTGGCAAAGTAATGGGCGTGTCTGGCAGAGCAATGGGCGTGTTTGGCAAGTGGCTCCGGCTGCAGATAGACCTACTTGGGCATTTGCGCGTGGATCAGCAAGGCGGAAAATTCAAGAGAGTCTGAATGCAGACATCCACCCACACGCTCCAGACTTCCACCCACACGCACTTCCGCTGCAGACAACCACGCACAGAAACATCCACCAGCACACTGGAAATTGGAAAAAAAAAATCGTAAAATAAAAATCGGGCGTTACGTAATGTGTTTCCATAAATAAACGGGCGTTAAGTAATGTGTTTAGGGTGTATGCACTAAGCTGAGTGACGTACTTCCTGTTTCAAATAATACAGCTCGGCCGGTTCCGGTCTGTGTGTTTATCGCGCTAGCCAGCTGTCGTTGATACACTTTATGCATGAATGAAGACCGCAAACATTTAAAAACGGTTCATTTTTATAGGCAGGAGAAACATACGCCGAGCACTGCTGTGTCCCCCACTGTAAAGCGTCAGCCAAATCCAAAGGGGTATTACGTTTCCATGGCTTCCTGAGCCAAACTGACGTGAGGAGTCAATGGATTGTAAACATACGCCGGGATAAATATGTCATCACCACTCACTCTAAGATCTGTAGCAGACACTTTAGTTCTGACAAGATGATTGAGCCAACTACTCTTCAGGGTCGAAGGAGACTTACAAAAGGTGCCGTAGCGCCCATTTGTGAGTGGAACCAGTATACAATCGAAACCCCAAGGCGCGGCGTGTGGGAGAGAGTGGATCGGTTTGTCGAAACTGCCCCTCCGGAAGATAAAGTTGATCTCCTTTTCAACGATCAAGACTACTGCTCTGTCCCTGAACCGGCTGCCATGGATATGTCCGCATCCGCTGCTGAAAGCGTCTCAAATGAAGTACAGGAGCTGAGAAAGGAGCTACAGGAGTTACGTCTCCAGCGAGAGTTTGGACTGCAGCGGTCTGCTGGCTCCGACGCAGACATCCGAATTTGCATTTACATTGAGGGCATTTAGCAGACGCTTTTATCCAAAGCGACTTACAATAAGTACATTTGTCATAAGAAGTGCATCAATATATTATTATTTCTTAATAGGTCTATGTGAATGATAAATAGCACACAAGTAATGGCATGTTTAGAGATGGTGTAATTGGAGTTGGGGATGTCCATGTCTTATCAGAATTTATATACATGAATGTGACCGCACCAATAGTACAGAAACAAACAACATTTATAATACAGATTTGTGTAAAGACTTACAGAGACGTGTTTCCAGTTCAAGTCTACAAAAGTTTATTTTTAAATAGTTGAAAAAAGTCATATTATTCTATGAGATGAAAATAGGAGCACTGAAGCGACAGCGCCAGAATGTGACCGTCTCCAACTCCACCAATGCTGGTCCTAGAACAAAAATACTATTAATAAACAATTGGAAAATTTATGAATTGATAAACCTACTTATCTGCATGCAAGTACACACGGCAAACCACCAAACCGCACCTCCCAAAGATATGGCCCGGACAGGAACACTACTCTAAAAAGAAAGAGCACAGAGACCACATTAGGGCATTGGATATCCAGACACAGAGCCAGCCCTGGGCATAGGCAGTATCGGCAAATGCTAGGGGTGCCGTCATCCGCGGGGGGCGCCGAAAACGGGGGGAGAAAAAAAAAAATATATATATATATATATACTACTTATTTTTTTACCAGTGCCATTACTACTATTATTTCGAAATATTATTTAAGCCCACAGCAACATAAAGTCATAGCAAAGAATATTAAATAATGGAGAAGCCTTTTTTCTGGGTGCCTGCCTGGCTCGTTGCTCTGTACCTGCCCTCTTTGAGGGGGGCGCAGTCAAGAGGCCAGCTGCCTGAATCTGACCGGACCGTGACCCCGAGACGAAGAAAAAGATTAATGACACTGTATCGGAATTAAGTCCAAAAGACTGAAGCCATCCGGCGCCCAAGGAAGGAAAAGAAGGAAAGAGGAGGAAAAACGTGAAAAAGGTAAAGGTACAGTAACGTCAATGCGATGAAGTGCATGAAATTAATAGTTTAATGCATCGTAGTTACCGTTGTTGGAGCAGAGTGTTAGCTTGCTAGCTTACTTCGGACCAACATTGTTTAATAATCAATAAATAGCTGAGTCGACGTGTGTTGATGTTACTCCACCTTAAATTCATCAGGGACGTTTGGAAACTTAACGTTAGGCCTGTTCACACCTAACTTAACGTTAGGTGTTATTTTACAGGTGTCTTTCCTGCTTGTATGTCAGTTAAAATGCTTTTAGTTGTCCACCCACTGTGTAATAGGGTGGTTGTAAGCATTTGGTTTTATGTGTCACAGTTTATGTTTGTTAAAGTTTACATCAGTGTTAAAGTGCAGTTAAAGTGTATTACTGTTAATATTTCATACCTTAGCTTTCACATATCATTCATAGGCTATATATACAGTACATATATATTCATTTCACTGCACTTTACTGGTTTTTGCACTGTGGTTAGACTGAATTGCATTGCAATGACAATAAACTTGAAGGAATCTCATCACATTTTCATTATTAGTCTCATGTATAGCACACCAAGCATCTGTTATTTTATTAAAATGTAACATGCAGTCGTCACATATACTTCTCTTCTCTCTTCAGATGCACTTTTAAAATATTTCAGTGCCACTCCCAGTGACACAGCATCAGGTTCTGCCGTCCCGTCTACCTCTGCACACCCCTAATACATTATTGTATTTTTTTTACACTTCAGTTGAGTGCTTGTTTAATCTCTGGTTAGAACCAAACTAGATAAACCATGCTACATTTAATTGTATTTACAATCATTTGAATCTGAAGTCTATCTATTATTTTTCTTATGAATGCCTTTAGTAAACATCATGCATTGCTTTGCAGTATTTTGTGCATACCTTATTGTATGAGTGATTCATTGTCACTTGTTTTGCAAGACTTTTTTTTTTACTGCAAAGTGTTTAATTATTAAATTTCCTAACGTCTGCAGTATTTTGTGCATACCACATTGTATTTATGATTCATTGCTTGCTACTTGATTTTTAATACGTTTTGTGTGTTTCATTTTCTATCCAAAATCAAAGAGTCTCAAAGACAAAGCTTTGTAGCTTCTCTGAGTTTATGAACATTGGTAGTCAAATTTACTGTGCGATCAAAAGGGGTAGAGGGCGCAAGCAAAAATCTTGCCAAGGGCGCCAAATTGGTCAGGGCCGGCCCTGTCCAGACACATCAGGTCATCTTACAGGAAGTTGGGGTAGTTATTGAACTGAAGTAGTTACAGATGTAATTATATGTGATGCCATTGCATTTGTTGTTTGAGCTATAATTTTTTTCTTTTCCTCTCAGAGACGGTTACAGCCCATAGATTTATTCTTTATTTTTTCATCACTGGTGATGAATCACAAAGCTTGATCTAAGAGAAAAAGTTAAATCATTAAAAATATAACCTCAGCATCATGGGTGTAAAAAAACATTTGGTTCTTATGAAGATAAGTACCTCAACTGTGCTAGAAAAAGCCTACCATCCTGAATGCTTACTGTTATATTCTCTCCCTCTTAAAATAAAGATGTTTTTTTTTTAAAGCGGACTCCAAGAATCACAATTATTCCAATGTACCTGTACTTCTGCTGTGCAAACGACAATAAATAACTTGAATATTGAAAAGTTGTAGTCTTTACTGTACTGTAGTCTGTACTCTACACTTAGCTACTGCTTAACTGAACAAACACCACTGAACAGGGATGAACACAGCTTCCTGCCTAGCAGGGATGGACTGGGACAAAAATTTGGCCCGGGACTTTGGGATGGAAAGGCCTTTTATGAGACCGCGGGAATAGCGTGCGTAGAATTTTGCCACGGTGTAAAATAATAAAAACTAGTCCTTATCCGTGGATATGTGCATTGCAACTGCATGTCAATGTTGGGATGTGCATGTGTTTAGAATAGCCTATTGTGAAGATCACTGGGAAATATTTTCTAAGCAATCTTGTCCATGTACAAAATATTAGAAATTGCATGTGCCTAGAAAGGTAAATCAGGGCTGAAAATGATCTAAATAGTGCAAGATACAATTTTTTTAGGGGAAAGAAATTGTCATACACAAACATACACAGGGTTTGGGAGATGGGGGCGGGCCGGGGTTTGTTGTGCGTTGCTGTGTTTACCGGTGTTGAAGTGTTCCAATGGTTTATTAGCGGTGGTATCTAATAAATCGCTCTCTAATCAATACTTCATTCACTGCCTCTTCCGTGGTCATTACAATATTATGAATAGTTCTCCGACGTCTCTGGTACTTCCATAATTAGTTTAAGTCAACATATATTGCCAAACATGCTCGCTAGTGCACCTGTCATAGCTATACTGCTGTGTCCTGTTCCCGCCTCACCATTGGTCTCGCTGACAGGGGCGTCGCCGTCAACCTTGGCTTCTCCACGGAAAAGGTCGGTTAATTTAGCACATTTGGCTGCGTCTTGCTCTAAACATTTTTTCCTTTTCAACCTCAACTTCTGAGCGCCACCCAATTCTTTTTCCTTTTTAACATTTTCGTATTTCTGTGTAACTTCAGTGAGATCAACGAGAAGTAAGTGACCCGGCTGTGTGTCAGGCTGAGCCAATCAGAAATGACAGACCGCGGAGCAGTCCAAGTTGGGAGGGGCCGTTCGGCCGCTCGCTTTGGCCGCTCACTTTGCCCCCATACACTGTGGGGGTGCTCCCCCCTCTAAATTGACAGTAATACATCGGCCCCGTTACACCGTCAGGCAAGAGCTCTGTTTCGCGCTGTAAGCAAATATCCGGCAGCCGGCCACCCCAAATCACGGCTTACTTAACGTTTTCATTTTTTTTCACATCTTTTACAACAAAAAAATATATAAATATATAATAAAAAATAAAAATAATAATAATAGGGCCGGCTCGGCCTGAAATCGTCCGGCCGTTCGGGAAATCTCCCGAACCTCCCGATGGCCAGTCCGCCCCTGCTGCCTAGACTCAAACTGTGGTGCCTCGCTCTTCCTCATCGACCTGTAGCACAAGGCTCTCACGCTGACCTGCACTGTCAGCTTGTCTTTATTGGACACTGAATGAAATAACACATACAAATTCATTAAGCTTCAATTGTACTGGGTTACTCCATCACCACATCTATAACATGTTACTACATGGAAAGAAACGTTAGGTAAGTAAGTATTGTTACTTTTATGTAAGCAAAACCGTGGCTATAAATTAAACTATTATTGCTCAACACAACAGGCAAACATCAAGGCTGATATAAAACACTGGTTAAGAAATCTCGTTGGAATTTGCTGTTTCTGCATCGTAATACATGTTAGAAAGTGACAGTTAACTGACAGACTGACTTTGACAGTAGCTAGCGTCTGTTATTATGGGCCTTTCACACCGCCGCAAAATCGGAGCCGGTTCCGGGCCAGTTCGGAGCTAGGGCCAGTGTTTTGGTTTCACACCGCCAAAGAACCGGCTCCGGCCTCTAAAAACCGGTTCAACTCCAGCCCCACTTTTGAGCTGGGCTAGAACTAGAACCGCTTTTACGCCGGGGGCAGGGGGCGGGGTTATCCGTACCTTCATAAACAGGAAGACCAACGAAGACCGGCATTTTTAAAACACCGAAGTAAACAATGAACGTGAATCCTTGCATGGTTCGTTCTTTGAATATTCAGATTTAAAACAGAGTCGTTTTTTGTTTTTTTCTGATTTGGTTTTGAATCGGAAAAAGGGCAAACAAATAATCGGCATTTTATTTGTGTTTGTGTGTTTTGTGTGTTGGTTTTTTAAACCCCAAACAGAAAAACAAAAATAGATACATTTATAGTTATAGGCTACACCAGAAGGCAGAACGCAGCGAAGAAAAAAGAGCCAACAACCTAAACCAGCAATGGACTGTCTAATTATATTTGGCCTTAGTTATGGCCGCACTTGAACATTATGGTGATTTTATTCGCAGGGTTGCTCCGAAGTGCTCCGTTATGACGGTGAGGAGGTTCTGCACTGGAGCACAACCTTCGAAGAAGAAATCTAGTTTCCGATTTAGTTTCAGATCGTCCACTCGCAGACTAAGTCGCCGGCTCCCACGGAAAACAATAAAGCTGGCCATTGGTCTTCCTGTTTATGAAGGTACGGATAACCCCGCCCCCTGCCCCCGGCGTAAAAGGGGTTCTAGTTCTAGCCCAGCTCAAAAGTGGGGCTGGAGTTGAACCGGTTTTTAGAGGCCGGAGCCGGTTCTTTGGCGGTGTGAAACCAAAACACTGGCCCTAGCTCCGGAATATTCAAAGAACGAACCATACACGGATTTTCGTGTATGGTTCGTTCTTTGAATATTCCGATTTAAAACAAAATCAGGAAAACCAAATAACAGAGTCGTTTTTTGGTTTTTCTGATTTGGTTTTGAAACGGAAAAAGGGCAAAAGGAATAAACAAATAAATGGCATTTTTCTGTTTTTTAAATCAAAACGGGAATAATCCAGTTCCTTGTTTTGTTTGTGTGATATTTAGATAAAACCACAATGAATGCCGGGAAAAGGGCACGTGGTTTTAAAAAAATACATATAAAGACGATTAAAACTTTCCATTGAGTCTCGCATTCTACAATGGCCAGCTTTATTGTTTTCCGTGGGAGCCGGCGACTTAGTCTGCGAGTGGACGATATGACCGTGGAGAAGATCGCCATGATATTCCAGGTGGCTGTTTACTAAGAAACCTAGCTGGTCATAAAACATTAAAATACATCTAAATGACAAGTAGCCTACATATTGTACAATAGGCTACATAGAAGAAGAAATAAACTAGATTTCTTCTTCGAAGGTTGTGCTCCACACAGAACCTCCTCACCGTCATAACGGAGCACTTCGGTGTACCAGATTGCTTTAGAGCGGTACTGATCTCGTCGTGTGTCTTTCCATTGTCAAATAGTTCACGAATAAAATCCCCATATGGTTCAAGTGCGGCCATAACTAAGGCTAAATATAATTGGACAGTCTACTGCTGGTTTAGGTGGTAGGCTCTTTTTTCTTTGCTCGCTGCGTTCTGCCTTCTGGTGTAGCCATAGACGGATTATGACATATCGGGCCCCTGGGCACGTGGACTCCGCAGGCCCCCCACCCCCCCCCCCCCTTCCAACATAAACACACGCACCCAGAATACACACACACTTATTGGCGATAATAAGTCATTGGCCTATACCTCCAACTCAGCAGGATTTGTAGCACAGGAAAGGCAACCTCACAATAATTATTACAAATAAATGCATCTTTATTTAAGCAAAACATGATAAAAAAAAAACATAATTGATGCAATTTTTGGCGATTTGAACGAATTTCGAATGCACCACTTTCAACCACAAATAAAAACGACTTAAAGCAACTCAATACGAACAGTTCCTTACATCAATTGACAGTAATGCATTTCACCTGTGAAATGCATTTTTTCCAGGCTCTGTTCCGTGCAAAATGAGTAACTAAGTAAATTGTGGGGCGGCTCAGTCTACTTCAGTTACTAACAGTGGGGCCCTGGGCCCCACTGTTAGTAACTTGTGGGGCGGCTCAGGGGGGCCCAAGGGCCCCCCTGAGCCCTTGGGCTGCATGTGCCCGGTGTGCCCTTGCAGTAATCCACCCATGGGTGTAGCCTACAAATGTATCTATTTTGGTTTTTCTGTTTCGGGTTTAAAAAACCAACAAACAAAACACAAACACAAATGAAATGCCGTTTATTTGTTTATTCCTTTTGCCCTTTTTCCGTTTCAAAACCAAATCAGAAAAACCAAAGAACGACTGTTATTTGGTTTTTCTGATTTTGTTTTAAATCGGAATATTCAAAGAACGAACCATACACAGATTTATTTGGTTTTTCTGATTTGGTTTTAAATCGGAATATTCAAAGAACGAACCATACACGGATTTACACGGATTGAATCGAAGACGAAATTGTTGTTGTTGTGTTTGAAACTGGCGCGAGGGTTCTTCTTCTTATTGTACAGTTCCGGTGTCACGTTAAAATTGTACCGGGGGCGAAAATTGTACCGGCCTACGTCATCCATCGTAATCCATTCCATACCTGCCTGGCAACAGACGATCGCGTCGGATCGCGTCGAATGACGTGGAAGGTTCTTGAACATTCGCGAACTCGTTCATTGAGCGCGACAAGACAGATAACACTTATTTTACAAATTACATTTATTAGCGTTCCTAACTTTATATTTGTATCGTATTGCATTGTATTTATCTATTTCCCTACACAGTAATAGCTAAATGTTATGGGGATAACGTGAATAATAATAATAAAAAACATTTAGTAAATGCCTGCTCACCCATCTACCCATCTATCTATTTATTATCTATCTATCTATCTATCTATCTATTAGCCTACCTATAATCTATTTTCTAAATTTAATTAAGGAAATTAAATTAACACAAGCTAGCTAGACTATGATACACATTAAACACTCAGAACAGCTAAATTCGATTAAACAAGTAAATGCAATACAAATATAAAGTAAAAACAAGTGTTATCTAGCGATCCGTTATCTGTATTATATTATTTCGTCTTCGGCAACATGAGCGCGATTATACAACGGGGGGCCTGAATCCAGCGATCTGATTGGTTCCTAACTGTTGTATAATGAGCGTATACATAACTGCTATGACGCCCAATAATTTTGTGAAAGTATCACTCCGCACCTTGAAGTGGAAAGTGTCAAAGAAAACAACCGTATTTTAACTAGTGTGTGTGTGGAGTCATTTTGCCATAATCTTAACAGTTGTATAAAAGCAATAGCACAGTTCACTGAAGCCTAAAATCAGCGAGTGAACTGCTCCATAGGATAAATTGCCGGCGAACCGCTCTAGCCGAGCCTTCTCTCGGAGGGACGCTAAAGTGTGTTGCATAGCGACCGTCGTGCATTTTGAAGGCAGCCAGGCGGGACTACTTTTTTGTATTCTTTAATAAAACGGCTACTTTGACTTTCTTGGTTTCTTTTTAAATGTAGTGTGTCTATGACTTTCGTTTAGCCATAATAGTAACCGTTGTATAAAAGCAATAGATCAATTCAGTCAGTGGTATGTGCTCATTATACCACTGTGAAGGGGGTCGCCGGCCCTCCGCTGCGCGTCGGGGCCGGACAACGACCCTTAAAGGCACCCAGTGCAACTTTCGAGGCTTAAAAATAAACATTCAATTTCTAGACTTTTTTACACGTAGTAAGTTTCAATAACTCCTTACCATTACATACCGACATTTAAGCAGCAAAGATGAGACGTCGTTGTGTGGTGAGAACTGATACAAAATCGATAACAACAACAATGCCGCCATTTTCTTTATTTTTTGTAACCTACAATAAATAAAGCAGGCTTCCAGTCAATGGAAAAATGGCTTCTCCCCACCGGCGATTGTTGTTGTTTACGATTTTCTATCAGTTCTCACCACACAACGACGTCTCATCTTTGCTCCTTGAATGTCGATATGTAATGGTATGGAGTTATTGAAACTTACTACGTGTAAAAAAGACTAGAAATTGAATGTTTATTTTTCATTGAATGTTTACATAAAGTTGCACTGGGTGCCTTTAACCCTGCGTTCACACCAAAAGATGCAAAAAATTGCCGCGCAACAACATCCCATTCAAAGTGAATGTAGAGAAGCGTTGCAGGTTTGCTGCCGGAGCACTTGCTGCCGGTTTTAAAATGTAATTTGCGGCGTGGCAAAATTTGATTTGCAGCGCAGCACGCCCATGCCCGCTGCCGGGCACGGGCGGCGGGCGCGTTCACGTATTTTGCGGCGCGACAAATGCTGCTCGAGTTAAAATATTTCAACTTTTCGGCAGCAAACGCGTGATGAGAGCCAATCAGCGTTCAACAGCGTTGCCACTGAGGCGTTGCCACTGAGTGACATGCCGTAACAGCCAATCAGTGTTACTCCCTTGGAGTGACCTAGAGTTCACTACCGTTACATTTATTTATTACGAAAAAACCCACAAATCAGCATTCTGCAGTGTAGTTGTGTTTACAGTTACACCAAACTATGAGTATGCTAAAGGGCTAGAATAACAACCCCAAACAAAACCCAGTTGGGTGCCAGGCAGCACCAGCCTTCCAGGCTCCGAATGGTCTCATGAACCCATAAACGACGGGCATTCCGACGTCTCTCCCTCTTCCACAACAGGTAAAGACATGCAATGCTCGTAATGTCGGCCATGGTTGTGAATGAATTCAGAAGCACCGCGGGCAAAACTTGGCGCGAAACTTCCCGCGCTGCAAAACTGCGGCGCAGCAAACTGCACCGCAAAACTTTTGCTGCGCCGCAAAACTTGATTTGCTGCGCCGCAAAACTTGATTTGCTGCGCCGCAAAACTTTGGCGACAACGCGTTCAGGCAGCAAATGCATCTTTTGGTGTGAACCAGGGGCGTTGCTAGACCTAGAGTTTTACTGGGGCACAGGCCCCCAACTGCCAACACATTTTTTTTTACGTGTGCACAATATGAAATAGATGGATACAGAAGGGTATGTACGAGCTTCAAAATCATTGTCACTGTCATACTGTAGGCTATATTAAAGCACTGGTAAAGGTAAAGATGCAAAGATGGATTCATGAGTACCGTACAATGATATTTATTTAAACACATACACACAGGGCTGTACGCTTACTTTTTAAAATGGTAGCACTGGTGCTAGCAAGCGAAAAATTCAGTAGCACAAGCATCATTTTGGTAGCACGTATACTACAGTAAAAAAAATAAAAATACTATGTGAACAGAATAGGACGTATATATAAAAGTAACACTATATGAACAAATTTAACAACAGTAAAGTGACAATGAACATATTAAATAGTAAAGTGACTATGAGAGCCTCTTTTAAAACATCAGCAGCCAGACGGCGTGAACACATACAACAAAATGAAGTAATTATTACAAATTTAACAAACACTTATTTATTAACCTCTGATGTCCTTTCCCCTACCTCGAGGCAATATTTACAAAACATAGACTTCTTGGATTGGTCGTAGACCAGCCAATTGAACGTTTTTAACCACTGGGGGTTAAACCTGTACGTTTTCCCGTTGGCCGAGACGGAGTCATGGGTGGAGTCGGCTTCGTCCGAAGGTGCCGGTTCCGTGCTTGTGGTCGCCGAGTCAATCTCTTCCATACGTGGATTCTTTTTACAAGTTTCCAGCTTTATTTGATGAAGAAGAACTTCCGAATACAGGGAAATACCTTTTCATTTTTCTGTTTTGCTTAAAAAGTGAATTTCCCGCGACGGTTACAAAGCCTCTTCCTCAACGTGTGAATGTTCGGGAAAATTTTGTTTTTTAGTAGTCGAGTGGAACTGGCGAGCCTATAACTCAAAATACATTTCCCAACATTCAACGCTCCCATCATGCTCCCACACACTCGCGCTTAGTGGTGCCATTGAAAGCCGTACAGAAAGACGTATTTTTTTTCGGCACGGGTCCTTCTCACCCTTTCGCACCGGTGCGAGTGGACTTGTATTTATCTTCACACGCTAAATATTTCAATAGCAAATGCGATCAAAACTGTCGCACTGTACAGCCCTGACACATCTCAAAGATTTACAAATAAGGTAACTGACAAATAAACAAAAAGTCTCTTTATGACCTTCACCTCTTTATCAGAAGTCTACACATCTATATTTATTTAGAAGCTGTGTGGAAACAGCATAATTTTGCCAGAACGACATGTACTAAAAAGGCAAGAAACAAGGTTTAAAACTAATAGAATTTCTGACTTAAGGTGAGGTGGCTCAGCCTCACTGCCACCAATCAACCTGGAAAATGTTATAGAACCATCAAAGCTCTTAAATTAAACTAAATAAGGCCATACACTACTGCATAGAGCCTTTTTAAATGATTATTTTTTCACTATTAAGCTGTATCGCCGCGCCTTCATGGTGTCAAAGCGGTCAATAACTTGGCTTTGACTCACTTTGCATAGTTGCTCCTTTTCAATGGACAAAAGAGAAAGTTGGTGAAGCCTTCCTTGCCCCATGGTTGACCTAAGCCAGGTGTGGAGCCTTCTCGACACACTGAAAGATCGCTCACAACTACAACTGTTTACAGGAATTGTAAGTGCAATCTGAATTATCTGTGTCAGTGTTGGGAACATTGTTGGATCCAGTATGTTAAAAACACCCTGTATATCCATAATTTCCTTTTTTGTGTCAAGGAAGTTTTTGACCACTAAAACTTCCTCAAGTTTTGAAGACAGAAAATTTTTCATTCATTATTCATTTTCCGCGTGTGTGCGTGTGTGTGTGTGTGTGTGTGCTATAAAACTACAGGCTACAGACGCTCAGTATTGAAAAACTGGTGCTAATTATGTGGGCAACATTCTCCAACAGCAATCAAGTTGTCATTGTTTGTGTCAAACAAGTTGTGAATTTGTTGTAACGTTAAAACAGGAGATGGCTTAGGGCCCTTACATAGTCGACGCGAGCAACACGCGTAAACGACGCGAGTTATGGCAAGCCATCCCCGCCAGAAAACGGCATCATTTAGACGCGTATCACCTTCATTACGCCGTAGAAAACGCCGTAAAATGTAGAAAAACGCCGTAAAATACGCCGTCATGCGCAAAAAAGCGCCGCTTTATACGCCGCAATTAAGCCTTTCAAGACCGCGCGTAAAAAGCGCCGTTTTGAACATCAAACCGCGCGTAAAATACGGCGCTTTTGTGCACATCACAACGCCGTAAAATACGGCGTCTCTCTAGTATGCTAATAATCTCTGCCCTTCTTTTCTCCCAGCCAATGCATTTGAAGTGTTTGCGCCCAATCACTGAAAAAGACAAGCAGACCAAATCAGTTTAGCACAGATCTGCTTTGAGGAGTTCTCCTCTCATTTGTTGTTAGTTGTAGCGTCATATCGATATATATTAGTAAATCCAGTTCCTACAGTGTGGTCACCGTGGCCGTGGCCCAATCGATAGAGACGATTGCTCTGTAGGCAAGAGTTTGTTTAAAAATAAATAATAATAATACATATAAAGACGTTTCAAACGTTCCATCGAGTCTCTCGCATTCTACAATGGGCAGCTTTATTGTTTCCCATGGGAGCCGGCGAAACTAGAATTCCTCTTCGAAGGTTGTGCTCCACACAGAACCTCCTCACCATCATAACGGAGTAGCCTACTTCGGGGCACCAGAATGCTTTAGAGCGGTACTGATCGCATCGTGTCTTTCCAGTGTCAAATAGTTCACGAATAAAATCACCATAAGGTTCAAGTGCGGCCATAACTAAGGCTAAATATAATTAGACAGTCTATTGCTGGTTTAGGTTGTTGGCTCTTTTTTCTTCGCTGCGTTCTGCCTTCTGGTGTAGCCTATAACTATAAATGTAGGCCCTATCTATTTTTGTAGGCCCTATTTGTTTTTCTGTTTCGGGTTTTAAAAACCAACACACAAAATCAAATGCCGTTTATTTGTTTATTCCTTTTGCCCTTTTTCAGTTTCAAAACCAAATCTGAAAAACCAAAAAACAATCCTGTTAATAGTTTTTTCTGATTTTGTTATAAATCGGAATATTCAAAGAACGAACCATACACAGATTCTCCTACCTCATCACTTTACTGACACACACAATGTGTGGCAGTAAAGTGACAGGATCATTCCATAGACAAAAATCTTTCCATCTAACTAATTTAATTTAGGAGGATAGTCATTGCACAGATGTAAATTAACCAAATATTCTCATTATAGCCTAGTTATATCCTAGTTTTGCATATTTATACATTGCATCCTATTTTCATATTTCATGTGGCATCTGTATTTTTATGTAGGCTTCCACATCTGTATTTTAAATGTAGCTTATATCTTCTTTTTACATTTTACCTTTTGCTGAGGTGGGCGCTGTATTAGCCTACTGTATAGGCTGTCTGTATTTGTGTAAGAGTTATTTGTATTGTGTAACCTGCTGGATTATGAAAGTTAGTTTGGGGTAAATAAAGTGTCTGTCTGTCTGTCTGTCTGTCTGTCTGTCTGTCTGTCTGTCTGTCTGTCTGTCTGTCTGTCTGTCTGTCTGTCTGTCTGTCTGTCTGTCTGTCTGTCTGTCTGTCTGTCTGTCTGTCTGTCTGTCTGTCTGTCTGTCTGTCTGTCTGTCTGTCTGTCTGTCTGTCTGTCTGTCTGTCTGTCTGTCTGTCTGTCTGTCTGTCTGTCTGTCTGTCTGTCTGTCTGTCTGTCTGTCTGTCTGTCTGTCTGTCTGTCTGTCTGTCTGTCTGTCTGTCTGTCTGTCTGTCTGTCTGTCTGTCTGTCTGTCTGTCTGTCTGTCTGTCTGTCTGTCTGTCTGTCTGTCTGTCTGTCTGTCTGTCTGTCTGTCTGTCTGTCTGTCTGTCTGTCTGTCTGTCTGTCTGTCTGTCTGTCTGTCT
The DNA here is from genome assembly GCF_031168955.1 of Gadus macrocephalus. Classification (NCBI taxonomy): domain Eukaryota; kingdom Metazoa; phylum Chordata; class Actinopteri; order Gadiformes; family Gadidae; genus Gadus; species Gadus macrocephalus. Next base: position 16,351,631 of record NC_082383.1, read on the forward strand.
GTCTGTCTGTCTGTCTGTCTGTCTGTCTGTCTGTCTGTCTGTCTGTCTGTCTGTCTGTCTGTCTGTCTGTCTGTCTGTCTGTCTGTCTGTCTGTCTGTCTGTCTGTCTGTCTGTCTGTCTGTCTGTCTGTCTGTCTGTCTGTCTGTCTGTCTGTCTGTCTGTCTGTCTGTCTGTCTGTCTGTCTGTCTGTCTGTCTGTCTGTCTGTCTGTCTGTCTGTCTGTCTGTCTGTCTGTCTGTCTGTCTGTCTGTCTGTCTGTCTGTCTGTCTGTCTGTCTGTCTGTCTGTCTGTCTGTCTGTCTGTCTGTCTGTCTGTCTGTCTGTCTGTCTGTCTGTCTGTCTGTCTGTCTGTCTGTCTGTCTGTCTGTCTGTCTGTCTGTCTGTCTGTCTGTCTGTCTGTCTGTCTGTCTGTCTGTCTGTCTGTCTGTCTGTCTGTCTGTCTGTCTGTCTGTCTGTCTGTCTGTCTGTCTGTCTGTCTGTCTGTCTGTCTGTCTGTCTGTCTGTCTGTCTGTCTGTCTGTCTGTCTGTCTGTCTGTCTGTCTGTCTGTCTGTCTGTCTGTCTGTCTGTCTGTCTGTCTGTCTGTCTGTCTGTCTGTCTGTCTGTCTGTCTGTCTGTCTGTCTGTCTGTCTGTCTGTCTGTCTGTCTGTCTGTCTGTCTGTCTGTCTGTCTGTCTGTCTGTCTGTCTGTCTGTCTGTCTGTCTGTCTGTCTGTCTGTCTGTCTGTCTGTCTGTCTGTCTGTCTGTCTGTCTGTCTGTCTGGGGGAAAATGGCGTGAAAAATGTACGCACGGTGCGTTCAGGATTAGGACAGATATTATGTCGGCATAGGCCTAATCAATCGGGTTTTAATATTTGAAGCATTCATATCAGTCTATTCTTTTCGGCTACTCTGCTGTTGGCCTTGATGGGGAGATATTTTTTTGCTTCCATGCACAAATAGTTGAATCCAACAACATTCCTGCGTCTCCAGAGCCCATTTAAGCACCGTGTCAGACTCAGTAGACTGTTACAAGCCTCTGAACGTTGTTAGAGCATGGCTCCCCAGTTCATCAGTGTCTCTCTCTATGGCTCCTCGTCCTTTCCACTGTGTATTTATATCGATTGAATAAGAGAGGATGTTACGATAACTCCGCGAAAATAAAGGCTCCATGGCTGTAATAATTTAAATATAATTAACTTATAAAGCGTGTAACAAGACACCTAGATGATCTGGCTGGCTGACTAAAAAGGCACTGAATTTGGAACTTATAACACAGGAGGTCTGGCTTGCGGACAAAAAAGCATTGCGATCATAAAAGCGTGACCATCTGACAAAATATAGAATCGATCCGACAACCTCTTCCCTACATAGCAAGCGTCTCTATCGATTGGACCACGGTTATCACAACGTTGAAACTGCATTTACTAATATATATATCAATATGAATATGACGCTACAACTAACGCCAAATGAGAGGAGATCTGTGTTGAACTGATTTGGTCTGCTTGTCTTGTTCAGCGATTGGGCGCAAACACTTCAAATGCCTTGGCTGAGAGAAAAGAAGGGCGGAGATTATTAGCATACTAGAGAAACGCAGTATTTTAAGGCGTTGTGATGTGCACAAAAGCGCCGTATTTTACGCGCGGTTTGATGTTCAAAACGGCGCTTTTTACGCGCGCTCTTGAAAGGCTCAATTGCGGCGTAAAAAGCGGCGCTTTTTTGCGCATGACGGCGTATTTTACAGCGTTTTTCTACATTTTACGGCGTTTTTTACGGCGTAATGAAGGTGATACGTGTCTAAATGATGCCGTTTTCTGGCGGGGATGGCTTGCCATAGCGAGTGACGCGAGCGACGCGCTTCCTTTCATAGTCTATACAGCATACGCGAACGTCGCGGGCAATGCATGACATGCAATACACCACTCACGCCATGGTGGGCAGCAGAGTCACCGGTGTTTTCGCGGGTGACGTTCCAGGTGGCGTTCCGATCAAAGTGGCTACGGAAGAAGAGTGATGAAGCGCAGAGATAGACGGTGGTATATGCGCCCTTTAAATACCACACGAGATCAGGATGGGGAATTTGTTTCTCTGGTGCTTCCAATGCGAAGCATGGACGAGGAGAGGCATTTCCAGTATTTTCGGATGTCGGCGCCCAAGTTTGATGATCTCCTTTCGCGGGTCATCCGATATCTTCCCGACTCTCACCAAAACCGGCCCTTGTCAGGGAGCAGCTGGCAGATTATTTTTTGTCAGATGCTGGCGTGTTTCCCCACCAGTACAATGTGCTACGATTGGGTATGCGCACTGACCAATAAATGTATACACATTGGTCACTTGGAAGCATGACTTTTGATTCATTAGTTATCACATTACACAAGTTACCTAATTTGGTTTACGTCAAACTCATTAATTCATATCCATATAAAATGTTTATTATACAACGAGCTATTGCCTTGACAGATGAATGAATTATTTAAGTGTAGGCCTATAGCCAAAGCTATCGCGCATAATGTCCACAGAAATTATATGGTAGGCAACATTATTAGAGAAAAGGGGTTTATTTATCAAATACAGAAAATAGTCCCACCATACACGCACACATTTTTCATTCACTACACACTCACGCTTCATTCACTCAAAGAGGCTACTGAACTTATGTTTCACACAGAACATGAACATTTATGTTTCACATAGAACGTGAACACAAAACATTACGTAATTAATTCAAATAGGCTACACTAAAACAAATAAGGCCAGGAATAGAACGAATATCGGGTGACAAGAAGATCATTAAAATGGCTCACAATCCCTCATCAGCTGTTTGATGTCGCACATCAAAATAGCACTTTGAACCTGTGGAAGGGTTTGCATTAATTGGCACAGATCATTAGTAAAAGAGACGTCAAGTCATTCTTATCACGTTCCCGCATCCTCTCATATGTTCTTCTGTAAATATAACCTATAGTAGTAATAATGTACACTATTTGCAGTATCGCCCCCACCGACAACGCATGGTATTGCATGGATCGGCGCGTCGCGTATCAAAAATTTGGAGGACGCGTTTTGCTACGCGTCGACGCATAATGGCGGCTGAAGCGTCGCGTCGCGTAGCCTTTTGGACGCGTATGCGTAGCGATGCGTCGACTATGTAAGGGCCCTTAAGGCGGCTGCATGCTTCAGCGTTGGTCTTACGTTGTTGCGCAAAATTTACTCAAAGCAATTCATGCTCCCTTTTAGGTTGCGCATGTTGCGCGTGTTGCCAAGCAATTTACCGCCAGAACAGTAGGTGGAGTAATATGTGGAGTAAAGTTTTTCGTTGAAGACGACCTTGAGAATGACGTCTTTGTCTGTGGGAGTCGTTGGTTTGTTTATGTGCCAAAGTTTGATGATCTCCTTTCGCGAGTCATCCGATATCTTCCCGACTCTCACCAAAACCGGCCCTTGTCAGGGACAGTGTTGTTTTTGGCAGGCATTTTAGATTTAGTTTTAGTCTTAGTCTTTTTGACGAAATGCTTCTTAGTTTTAGTCCCATTTTAGTCATTTCTATCTTTGAAAGTTTTAGTCTAGTTTTAGTCTGACGAAAACTCAAAAGGTTTTAGTCTAGTTTTAGTCCGACGAAAACTCGTCCACCAGCCTCTCTCTGTAGTGTACGAGTGTGTGTGTGCCGTGTGCGTGCAGGCGCAGCTGCGCGCGAGCACACGAGCCAGTGTTGCGGGGGGGGGGGGGGGGGGGGGTGGAAGGGTCTCACGTGACGCGTTTTATCCAATCAGGTTGCTTGGATGCTCCCATTGAAACCCATTCTATTCTACGTGAACCACCTACATGTAAGCCGCTAGAAGCAGTTAAAATTGGAGCGGACTAGAGCGGACTGGAGCGGAGTCAAATCCCCGCTCCGGCCTTTGAATTTAAAACCGCTCTGCGCTCCAACCCGCTCCAACGTATTTCTTCCGCTCCGCTCCACCACCCGCTCCACGCTCCGCTCCGCTCACATGCTCTCACTAACAATTTAGTCTCGTCTAGTTCTCGTCTGACGAAAATGTCTAAATTTTTCGTCACATTTTAGTCTTTATATGGCTTTGGTGACGTTCGTCTTAGTCTCGTTTTCGTCATGGAAAAAAGGGGTCTGACGACGTCATTTTCGTTTTCGTCTTGCCTGACGAAAACAACACTGGTCAGGGAGCAGCTGGCAGATTATTTTTTGTCAGATGCTGGCGTGTTTCCCCACCAGTACAATGTGCTACGATTGGGTATGCGCACTGACCAACAAATATATATACATTGGTCACTTGGAAGCATGACTTTTGATTCATTAGTTATCATGTTACACAAGTTACCTAATTTGGTTTACGTCAAACTCATTAATTCATATCCATATAAAATGTTTATACAACAGCTACTGCCTTGACAGATGAATGAATTATTTAAGTGTAGGCCTATAGCCAAAGGCTTTAAGCTATAGCGCATAATGTCCACATAAATTATATGGTAGGCAGCATTATTAGAGAAAAGAGGTTTATTTATCAAATACAGAAAATAGTCCCCTATTGCATATTCTCGAAGAAAGTTGTCCAATCCCGGGTTGCTTTAAACTCACTTCATTTATTATAAAGTCGTCGGCATGTTTCGGCATGGTAAGTGAAGCTATACGGAGGGAATTGTAGCTAAAGAGTGGAACACGTGTGAGAGATAATAACTCTGGCTACTATGGGCCACGGGCAAAGGCCCGTGACCCTTCGCGGGTGTCGCTGAAAATCTCTGGTCTCTTCACACTGGGTGCACAGGTAAGAGACCGTTAAGTGGGCGTGGCCTAGTGGGCGTGGCTGGGGTGCCGTACTGGCTTCGGCTTCTTCGTATATATAAAAGCGCTGCTATCTGTGGCTGGAGCAGCCTCCAATAAGGTCTTGCTCCCCTTGTGGCTATGTATGGTATTTACGGCTAATATGTTTGGTCCTGCATCATTGGGTCTATGTGTGGGTAGCTTAGATTCTTAAAATACGTAACAATCCCTCCTTGGTCATCTTAGATGACCATACAATAATATTTTAAATCATAAACACCATTTACCACACCGAAAACATAGTCAAATTAGGATCAATCATCAACACCATCAACCGTGTGGAAAACTCTTGAATAGAGGAAAAAACCACAATGCGCTCATAATACTGAGACGTCATTCACCTTGTGGGTCTCATTGGGAATACAGGTCATTATTTAACAATACAACAATGAACATAAATCTTGTTATCATACAATCACATGGCCAAACAGCACACAAACAAAACTACTCATAGAAATGCTGAGCTAATACTTTTGGTCATGTGCTACAAGGTCATACAATTTTCATCATGTGCAAAAGTAAAGTAAAAATTGGTAGTCATAATACAATTTAAAAAAATGCAAGATTATTGATAGCCTAGCATGGATTCGGGTGGTTCAGGTGATCTTCGTGGATTGGTTCGCACGTGGGTGGTTTTGGGCGTTGTTATTATCGTAGCCATTGTTTCTTCTGTCGCCGTCGGGCCTGTAATTCATGAACCCAAGACTCGTCCCTCCTTGTCAAGGGCTCAACTCAGAGAGGTTACTCCTACATCATGGGAGCCTCCAAACAGGTTCTCCGTCGTCGTCGTGTCAGTAACAGGTGGCCTGTAAAACAACCGGCTTAAAGAAGATCAACAGTACCATTATCAATGCAGCGATTCAGAAATAACGGGTTGCACTCGCAACCAAGCAACACTACACAATAACAAACATAGTCTGGTATGGTTGTTTTAAAATGTGTTATTCAAGTAAATCCGGGATATTGATTATCTTAAATACAGTCGATTCTACTAGAATAGTATAGGTGTTGACTATTCTACATATTACAGCTGGATAGGGTCGGGCCCCTCAGGTAATGTAAGCCTGAATGGCACTTGGCACTTCTGTAGCGCCCACTGCTGTGGTGATCAGCAGATGCAGTAGCCCTCGTGCGCAGGGAATACAACGGCAGCCGGTGACAATTAACACGGTCTCTGCATTTATTCCCACGACGGGCACTTACTGGATTCTGCCTTTCCACCTCCCAAACATATTCTCCATCCATCCTGTGAAAGGGTCATTAATGCCGGAGTTCTCTGCCAATTCTAACCTGAGGGATTGTAATCATACCAGCGCCCTGGCCACCAACCCATCCGGAGCGATTCAAATCCTGCTGTTATTTGATCTCCTCATGTGACTGTTAGTCCTTGCTCGGCAGTGGTAGTTTGTAGGCTCCGGGTGTGTCTGCATCTGGTTCTGGAACTTTTGTTTCTATTGCAGAAATACAAACTCATGTACAGCAGTTAGTTGTTCAAAAACATATTTCCATGAATTCTAATTTTAATTGTTTTACAGTATCTACTTTGGTTTAATTTCACACTACATCCCTCCTTGCGCATTGCTTCAGCCATGCGCATTGAATGACAACCAAAGCTAACCACGCCGTTGTTGGGCAAAATAACCTGCTGAGCACATCACATGTACATTATAAATATAGCTAACTCCCACCCTAGCTTGAGGAGCACAACACATGGCAGTCACGTTACAATATAGTCAATTTTCAACACATAACACACACATGAGAACATGGTCAGGTGAAGGCCAGAACCAAGGCCCCATCTCTCCTCCCGGCAAATGGTAAACACTCAGACAATGCACCGTTTCATCCTCAGAACGGGAGGGCCACAAGCAGGAGACTCTGTGAGACTCTCCCCCGTCAGGAGGAACACAAAAAGATATACATGCATACACTAGAGCCTGGGAGGCAAGGTCAACCAAAGACACACAGAACCATACACATCTCAAACGCACACACCTCATCGAGAGGAAGATACAGCATAAGAGTGTATCACACAGGAACTCAGCCCTTCTTCTGCAGCAGACCTTCCACGGAGGCGAAGCTCTGGACGAACCATCAGCGCTGATTAGGGACTTAGACATATTCGATTTCTCACGCTTTATGACTCTGTATAACCGTTGCCACTTTACTTAATAAATCCAAGGTCCTCGTGCCGATAGACTTTATTACCTCTCCGTCTCATTTCATCTGGTCCAGTAACTAGACAGACCGTTTTTCCCAACAATTTGGTGACCTCCGACGTGAATTTTTTCTGAATTGAACACGCAACTGGGAAACGAGAGACGGAGAGCGGCACGACCTCGGGACCCCGGAGCACCGGACCGATTCCTGCAGTCTCACCTCGCGATCGCCCAACAAAAGGTAGGCAGAACCTGTTGATAAAATCCAAACTCTGCATAGTTATATAGGAACCACATTAGGAGGTGAGACTGTGAGAGCGGTTCGCTACGGTATATCTCGTGGGGACGAATAGAGCTGCATCCCAGCATTTCCCCATAAACCCGATTGACCCTGAACGCGTGACACATCGAATATCGGCTCGTTGCATGGTGAAAGAATACCCTCGAGACCATAGGGCCTATAAGAATCGGGCATAGTGATACAAGACTACCGATGGCCAAGTAATGGATGTGTAATAAAGGCACCTGTGTATCAAGAGGGTTTGAGTCCCCACCTGTGTGAAGAGGGTTTGAGTCCCCACCTGTGTAAAGAGGGTTAGAGTCCCCACCTGTGTATCAAGAGGGTCAGAGTCCCCACCAGTGTATCAAGAGGGTCAGAGTCCCCACCAGTGTATCAAGAGGGTCAGAGTCCCCACCAGTGTATCAAGAGGGTTAGAGTCCCCACCTATGTCTTAAGGGGGTTGGAGTCCCTCAGAGTGGGGTTAGAGTCCCCACCTATGTCTTAAGGGGGTTGGAGTCCCTCAGAGTGGGGTTAGAGTCCCCACCTATGTCTTAAGGGGGTTGGAGTCCCTCAGAGTGGGGTTAGAGTCCCCACCTATGTCTTAAGGGGGTTGGAGTCCCTCAGAGTGGGGTTAGAGTCCCCACCTATGTCTTAAGGGGGTTGGAGTCCCTCAGAGTGGGGTTAGAGTCCCCACCTATGTCTTAAGGGGGTTGGAGTCCCTCAGAGTGGGGTTAGAGTCCCCACCTATGTCTTAAGGGGGTTGGAATCCCTCGGGCTGGGGTTAAAGTCCCCACCTGTGACTAAAGGGGGGTTAGAGTCCCCTTCTTTGTTTGTATATTAAATAATTCTATGTGGTAAGCTATATATTCATTGCATATGCGGGGACTGACGGACAGACACCTGAACTGACGCAGACTAGGGATAGCAGAGACCTCTCACCCCCACCTTCACGACCAGAGAGCAAGTGCGTGTGTATGGAGTCGAGAACGAGAGTCAACGTGGGTGGAAGAATAGGAGAGCATGGGTGAGAGAGAGACAGAGAGACAGTGTGTGTATGCGCGAGTGAGAGAGAGGTTGAGACGGAGAGACTATGTGTGTGTGTGTGTGAGAGGCCCAGAGAGAAAAAAAAAAAAAAGAGAACAAGCGTATCTGTGAGCCGGCTAAATATAGAAATAAATCATTCAATGATAACCCGGGTGTGTGTGTGCAGCGTTCCCTTGTTTTGTTATGCTCAACGCTATGTGTGCAGCGCTTGCTTGCTTTGTTGTGCTCAACGCTATTTTGCAGTGTCTGATGATTGTGGGCGCGAGAGACAGAATGAGAGGTCCGTTGATATGTTTCTGTGTGCGTCTGTGAGAGACAGAATGAGAGGTCCGTTGATATGTTTCTGTGTGCGTCTGTGAGAGACAGAACAAAAGGTCTGTTGATATGTTTCTGTGTGCGTCTGCGAGAGACAGAATGAGAGGTCCGTTGATATGTTTCTGTGTGCGTCTGCGAGAGACAGAATGAGAGGTCCGTTGATATGTTTCTGTGTGCGTCTGTGAGAGACAGAACGAAAGGTCTGTTGATATGTGTCTGTGTGCGTCTGCGTGAAAGAGAGAATCTGTGAGTGAGTCAGTGGGTGTATGCGTGGTCCGCTCTATCTTCGCCCGTTAAAACGGGTAAAGGAAAGAATAGACAGATTGATAATAATGAATAATGTCTCTCTGACGTATTGCTTCGGTCTATGGCTTAACCTGCGGACCTAGATAAATTGACAAGGATAAATAACTTTTTTACTGCGTTGCTTCAATCTACGGTTTGACCCGTTAAAACTAGACCTAGATAAGTTGACAAAGATAAAGGATATCTCTTTTACTGTGTTTCTTAAAATTACTACTGGACCTGTCGCATAGATAAACTACGATACTAAACAACATCTCTTTGTCGCGTTGGTTGGCGATTTAGCCTGTTGAAACAGATTAATCAATAAAGATAGATAACGATTATTGGCTATGAGGAATATCTGGATGTATTGAATAACGTCTCTAGGCCCTGTTGTTGTTTTTGCTTCCTCCCCCCCTGTTTTTTCCTCCTTTTCTCCTCCTCCAAGAGTGACAAGAGTTACCACCTAGCCTCTCATCCGCTCTCATGTGTTAGACAGGTCACACAGAGTTATAGCACCACAGCCGCCATTTTTTGAGTTCTCTCACTCAGTCCCAAGCCACACCTCCCCCTCCGCCAAATCTGGACCACTCCAGCCCTGCCCTTCCCCAACTACACCGCCCCCTACTGGACTACTCCGACTCTGCCCTTCCCCAACTGCAGCGCCCCCTACTGGACCACTCCGACTCTGCCCTTCCCCAACTACAGCGCCCCCTACTGGACCACTCCGACCCTGCCCTTCCCCAACTACAGCGCCCCCTACTGGACCACTCCAGCCCTGCCCTTCCCCAACCACACCGCCCCCTACTGGACCACTCCGACTCTGCCCTTCCCCAACTACAGCGCCCCCTGCTGGACCACTCCAACTCTGAAAAAACAATCGGCAATATTTAAAAATTAGACCAAATAAGTATGATCAAACGTTATCCAAATTTCTAATTCAGGCTATCCACAATGACAAATGTCATTTAAAATAAATAAGCAAAATAAAATAAGAAAGGATGCGTATGTGAGCCTGTTCTCGTGTGTGTGTCAGGGCTGCCGAGGTAGGGGAGAATCCTCTCCTACTCCGAGTGATGGAGTACACAAGGGGATACACAAGCACACTTCAGATAAAACAATATGGTTAATTAGTAAATAGAAACAATGTATCAATTCAGTGTTGAATAAACTAGATAAGGACAACGTAGAGGGTTTGGGTTTGGCATAGTAGTGAATCAAAATGTGGAAAACACTAAATGCAATCAATAGGTAGAATAAAAGGTTTAATTAGGTCATCCAATTTAAATAGATAGTGAAGGGCAATCGGGTAGGATTATGAAGAGAATTGTGATTTTAAGTAACGGTTAAGACAGAAGTATGTCGCCCAATATTGAAAATGCAAGTTTTAATATTGTGATTTTGTTTTCTTTCACATCTCCCTAGTTCAGGACAATAGGTGGATTGACGCCACATCTGCTGGGAAGGAGTCATACATGCTATGTTGTCAAATTGGATTCGGAAGTAGTGGGTTTACCTTTCAAATGCCACTACTGCTGCTGCAACACTTTAATAATTTTAACTCTGATAAATTACCTTTTGTTTTATAGTTGCCCTGATGTGTATCTTTTACGCACACACACGCTGCATAGGGCAGATGCGGCTGAAGACTGTCTCCATCCCTCCACCTTGCGATCTATACCACCATATAGGTGGGGATTGATCGTATCCCAGGTACGGCATCCTGCACTAAGCCAGTATGGAAGGCTGGTTAGCCAATGACGGGTAAGATCCCACCTTGAAGCCCGGGACAACCTAAAACAGGCACAGTCACGATTACTTGGCAGAGTCACTGTGAGCACTGGCTCACTTGAACATGAAGTGACGAACTGCAACCATCATAGGAAAAGCCGGCTGATGATAGGTGGAGGGGGAACAGGAGTCAGATATGTCAGCTCTGGCAGCAGAGGTGGTCTTGGAACGGGGCATGTCGCGTTTTATTTTATTTTACCTTTGTGGTATAGAAGGCCACTAACGCATGAACGTTTTTTCGGTTTAGTGCATGACTTTGGAACAGCGTGGTTTCAGGCGGCTGATGGTAAACCCACCCATATTGGGCTTTGGATTTGGACATACTGGTTTCGATTTCCCTTCCCAAAAGATTGGTTTTAGTTTGCTGATGGTTAAGGTTAGACGTTTCGACGTTGGTTTCACCAACAGCGTTCTTAGATTTGCTTATCATTTAATGTGCATGGTTTTGACCATTGCCCAAGGGGGGAGGTATTGAGGAGAATTAAAAAAAATATATATATATATATATAAAAAAAATAATATAATAATAATAATAATAATAATAATAATTAGAAAACAAGGTTTTTCTTCACCATACTTGCAAACAATGATTGACATCCAGCTAAATGAGTGTGAAATATTTGAAAAAACAGTGTTCAACAGAGGGGTAGAAGCAGTCCCATCAGACGACCAAAGTGCGGCTACGGTAATCAAGGTTCTGACTAGAGAAGTCATGACTAGGTTTGGAATTCCGTCAGAAATAAGCTCAGACGGAGCGTTTATTCAGAGAACACTCAAACAAGTGATTCAACATTTGCATGTCGAATAAAGACTAGTCTGTGTCTACCATCCTCAAACCACAAGGTATGGTGGAGAGAGGAATGGGACGCTTAAGACAAAGATTAACAAAATTAAATTAGAGTACTAAATTAAAGGACTAATGCACTACGACTGACACTAATGAGTTATCGCATGAAAACTAACAGAACGACGCATCTAACCCCGCATTAAATGCTTAAGGGTCGACCCATGCCTTCACTTAACATTCGAGGGTCCCAAAAGGGACTTCCATTGGAGTAAGTATAAATAGAATTAAGGAAAATATGTTTGAACATCTAATTGTTGTACATAAGTTTGTAATTCCAGCAAGAGAAACACAAAGTTCCAAGGCCGGAGGAGGAGCCAGATGCAGACACGCCCGGAGCCAACGAACTACCCAAGAATGATGCAATCAAATTTCGGCAGGGTTTGAATCAGTCCTGTTTTGGTGGTCCACTATTAACAAAAATGTTAATTGGATAAATAATATATACTATAATCAGCAACGGTTTGTCAATTTTTCCACGGATAAGGTCAAGGGACTATATAGATATAGATATGCTATTGGCAGAGCAAGGAGGGGTGTGTGGGATGATAAGGACAACATGTTGTACTTTTATCCCAACAACACGGCCCCTGACGGGTCAGTGACAAGGGCCCTGGCCGGCCTTCGAGCTCTTTCCGTCCAGATGGCTCTGGGATCGACAACCCCATGGAGAAATGGATGACTGACATGTTCGGCAAGTGGAAGGGCCTTCTCATGGCCGTCCTGTCATCCCTGGCTTGCTTTGTCGGGATTGTGGTCTGCTGCGGGTGTTGCTGCATCCCCTGCGCCCGCACTCTCTGCTCACGCCTCATCACCACGGCCCTCGAAAAGGAGAAACAACAGCCCCCTCCCTACTCCGAAGCAGCCCCCCTCATGCCCCTTCTGGATTGCCTGGACGAGCTTCCCCTGGACGACCAGATGGTGCCTGAAAAATTTGACTGTGAGTATGGCCTCCCTCGCCCTGCAACCCCTGACTTTGAGTACGAGTTCCCCTACACACTCCCAACCCCCACCATCGACTGTGTCCCCGCCGAGCCGGACGCCTACCCGTGAGTGCTAGTGGCCTCTCCAGGTGCACGGCCCCGGCGTCCTGTTTCCACCACCGTATGCTGAAACCCCACCACCACACCCCCCTTCCCATACCCCCGCCTGTGACGTGCTAGTAACCTCTCCAGGTGGGCTGCCCCATTCCCGTCCCCGCCAACGGCACCACCCCCCCCTCCCACCTGATGCGCCCACGTCGCCCGGACCAGGGATCTGCGTTCCGGTACCAGGGGCTGCGGCCCGTTCCCTTAAGGCTTGAGGGCGCCCCTGGCTGTATTCGCTTCTGTACGCTTCACTGTTTTTAGCCGCTCCCATATCTATGCCCGCGTCTACGCAACCGATGCCGGGAACATAAATGTTGTTGTGTATATCGCTGTCCCACTAGATGGAGCTCGGGGATACACACGGGCGAGATTCCAGGGGCCTTGACTGCCCGTTTATCAGATGAGGTCCTGAGCGCAGTTGAATAAAAGGGTTTAACGCTCAGGTGGCGCCTTGCGACCACCTGCCCATGATGACGCTCAGGACTATTCCGTGGTTTCAGTTGTTCCCGTGCCCCGGGCCTGCCCCGAATACCCCATGCGTGTGATTGCTTATTGTTACACGACCAGCTAACTCCTCCTCACATCCTTAGTGTTTGGTCATCTGGGGATGGGTTGAGGGGGATTGCCATTCGTTATCTATCTCATATCTTTCTATTATTATTAATATTATTTAGGGACACGTTTCATGGTTGCATTTCTTTCCGGTGATTGTTATTGTGTAGTATTTGTGTGATTGTTGCATTTTTGTTTATTGTTTACTGTTTGTTTTATTGTTGCATTTCGTTGTTATTCTTAGGGTTTGTTATTGTGTAGTATTTGTGTGATTGTTGCATTTTTGTTTATTGTTTACTGTTTGTTTTATTGCTGCATTTCGTTGTTATTCTTAGGGTTTGGTGTTAGTTTTGTTGTTGGTTGTTGTTGTTTTTGGGTATCGTTTGGTATTTTGTTTTTTGTATTATTGTATGTTTGTGGTATGTTTGTTTTTTGTGTATTACCTGCTGCCACTTTACTTGGTATTGTCTGTTCGCGATGTAAGGCCGGGGTGGATGCCACCCCCTAGGTGGGGTGTGTATGGCACACCCATGTCTGAAGCACGGGTGGCGTTTCTCCCACGTGGTTCCCCATACACCCGGTCCAGCGACTTATTTTAGTCCCATGCTCGTGGTTGTTTGTTTTTATGATCATTTTGCCTTCTTTCTGTTATTTCTAAAAAGTGTTATGATGGTAGTCCCGCGCTGGAGTCCTATCCCTCGTACCCCTAATGAGTAAAAGTCGTCTTGCGACGACTTGAGGGGGATATGTTGGGCAAAATAACCTGCTGAGCACATCACATGTACATTATAAATATAGCTAACTCCCACCCTAGCTTGAGGAGCACAACACATGGCAGTCACGTTACAATATAGTCAATTTTCAACACATAACACACACATGAGAACATGGTCAGGTGAAGGCCAGAACCAAGGCCCCATCTCTCCTCCCGGCAAATGGTAAACACTCAGACAATGCACCGTTTCATCCTCAGAACGGGAGGGCCACAAGCAGGAGACTCTGTGAGACTCTCCCCCGTCAGGAGGAACACAAAAAGATATACATGCATACACTAGAGCCTGGGAGGCAAGGTCAACCAAAGACACACAGAACCATACACATCTCAAACGCACACACCTCATCGAGAGGAAGATACAGCATAAGAGTGTATCACACAGGAACTCAGCCCTTCTTCTGCAGCAGACCTTCCACGGAGGCGAAGCTCTGGACGAACCATCAGCGCTGATTAGGGACTTAGACATATTCGATTTCTCACGCTTTATGACTCTGTATAACCGTTGCCACTTTACTTAATAAATCCAAGGTCCTCGTGCCGATAGACTTTATTACCTCTCCGTCTCATTTCATCTGGTCCAGTAACTAGACAGACCGTTTTTCCCAACACCGTAGTGCAACCAAGTTGCTATAACCAAAAAGATGTAAAAGGGAAATAACAACGTTAAAATTTGCATGTTCAATATCAATTCTGTGTTAACCGTATCTCATAATAACAGTTACCTTCATCATACTACCCGATTGTCCTACACTAACTATGTATATTGGATGACCTAATCTTCATTTATTCTACCTATTGCTCGCATTTGATGCTGTCCACACTTTGATTCACTCCTATGTCAAACGTGAAATGAACCGGGCCGAGAGGAATCAATCCAATTTGAACTCCCTGGCAAACGACGGCCAAGCCTCCGGTTTAATATGCAACTAAGCTAGATTAACGTTAAAAACCTGACCTTTCCTCCCCCCACCGTAAGAGTTTGGAAGTTTATGGTCGGTATAAATATACCTTATGGTGGACCGGCTTAACTTCGGCACTTCACCATCTACCTTTTGGTGGCCCGGCTTAACTTCGGCGCTTTCACCATTTACCTTATGGTGGTCTCGGCTTAACTTCGAGACATTCACCATTTACCTTATGGTGGTCTCGGCTTAACTTCGAGACATTCACCATTTACCTTATGGTGGTCTCGGCTTAACTTCGAGACATTCACCATTTACCTTAGAGAGCGAGAGCGAGAGAGAGAGAGAGGTTGTAACACTTTAGTTGGTAACAAAAGAAACCGACGTCATGAAGACGCGCCGTCTCTTTAAACCTGTGGTTACACTCAAGACTCGCGGAAGAAGCAAACTTTTCGCCATTTGACCCAGATTATTGGTCAAATGCCTTCATGGATCTCAATAAGAATATTGAGATTGCGGCAAATTTGCTTCCACGGCGGGTTAGTGAGGCACTCACATCAGTTGGGTTAAAACTGCGCAAGTGTACCTCTACGGCTGCGTTCTATACTAATCAAAATTGCACATTAGACTTAACTATACCATTACATGAATTATCTAGTTTTTTTTTTGTTTTTTTTTGTCAACATCAAATCGATACATTAAAACTAGGCAGAACAAAGGGTCATCCAAACCTACAACAATTATGCACATCTGGGTATTAAATATATGGTGATATTCTATAAACAAAACAAAAAACTGAACCTAAAAGAAAAATTCAGAAGTTATCGGATGAAACAAATGTTATTGTAATTGAACTACAGTAGTTGAGCCAACTCCCACCTTGGGCACCGGTTAAAACTATGTGCATCATTTATTAATTAAACAAATTATTTTAGCAGTTGAACCCTGTGTCTATTTGAACCATCCTGGTTCTCTAATATCATTGTGCATGACACAACCCGTGTCTATTGCACTCCTGTTGTGATACACAAAACGCATGAAAACAGACAGAAGGGCTTAGCAACCTGAAAAACATAATGTCTGAGTGTTCGTTACTGCATATACTGCTATTTCCTGAAGAGAGAGAGAGAGAATATTAAGATCAATGCACACAAACACAGGTTGCAAAGGCTAAATTTACATCCTGGTTCCAACACATGGCTAGGTGTGAGGGTTTGAGGGGGCAAGGGGCAATTTAACTAACAATAGAGAGGCGAGTTACCTTCTCTAAGCAATATGAATAAGGAAGGTTGCGTGTTCAAATCACGTCGGGGTCACCATCTATTGCATATTCTCGAAGAAAGTTGTCCAATCCCGGGTTGCTTTAAACTCACTTCATTTATTATAAAGTCGTCGGCATGTTTCGGCATGGTAAGTGAAGCTATACGGAGGGAATTGTAGCTAAAGAGTGGAACACGTGTGAGAGATAATAACTCTGGCTACTATGGGCCACGGGCAAAGGCCCGTGACCCTTCGCGGGTGTCGCTGAAAATCTCTGGTCTCTTCACACTGGGTGCACAGGTAAGAGACCGTTAAGTGGGCGTGGCCTAGTGGGCGTGGCCGGGGTGCCGTACTGGCTTCGGCTTCTTCGTATATATAAAAGCGCTGCTATCTGTGGCTGGAGCAGCCTCCAATAAGGTCTTGCTCCCCTTGTGGCTATGTATGGTATTTACGGCTAATATGTTTGGTCCTGCATCATTGGGTCTATGTGTGGGTAGCTTAGATTCTTAAAATACGTAACACCCCGCACACATTTTTCATTCAGTACACACTCACGCTTTCAAATTTCATTCACTCAAAGAGGCTACTGAACTTATGTTTCACACAGAACATGAACACTTATGTTTCACATAGAACGTGAACACAAAACATTACGTAATTAATTCAAATAGGCTAACACTAAAACAAATAAGGCCAGTAGGCCTAATAGAACGAATATCGGGTGACAAGATCATTAAAATGGCTCACAATCCCGCATCAGCTGTTTGATGTCGTGCATCAAAATAGCACTTTGCCCCTGTGGAAGGGTTCGCATAAAGGGTTCGCTATGAGATCGTGTGGTAGGTGTGAAGTCGCGCAAGGGGTGCGCAAGGGCGCGCAAGGGCCTCTTGCGCTTGCGCTTACGCTTACGTAACTGAGCATAAATCGGCCTTTACTCTGTGCTGTTCCAGCTCCCGTGGTTTCCAACGAAACATTCAGAAGAGTCACATGGACGAATCCGGAAATAACTGATTTTTTTCATTGGTTGTTGTGTTAAATCTTACCCAGATACAGTAGGGCTATTTTCTGATTGGCTTTTATGTAGCCCCTTTCGTTTTTTGATTGGCTGGTAAGTGGCAGGCTCGGCTGAAGACTCCCGAGGCAGCAGGAGATGCACTTGATGAATCCTGCCGATTCCATAGCGAGAGCGGTGTCACGTTAAAATTGTACCGGGGGCGAAAATTGTACCGGCCTACGTCATCAGTTGTTGACAACTTGACAACCAATTACGTAAGGGTTGTCCGTTGCCGGGCAGGTTTCAAAAAACATTCGGCTCATGTTTCAAAAGACGAAATAACATAATACAGATAACGGATCGCTAGATAACACTTGTTTTTACTTTAAATTTGTATTGTATTGAATTGTTTAATCGAATTTAGCTAGTAAACTGAGTGACACTATGTTCTGTCTTGTCACGCTCAATGAAGGAGTGCAATCTTTTATTCCTAGTCTGTCTTACATAGTTTTGATAGGGCAATATGTAAAGCGTCTTAGAGTACCATATTAAGCGCTATATAAATTTCATTTATTATTATTATTATTATTAATGAACGAGCATGAAAGTTCGCGAATGTTCATTTTCGCCCCCGGTACAATTTTAACGTGACACCTGTCACGTTAAAATTGTACCTGGGGAGAAAATTGTACCGGCCTACGTCATCAGTTGTTGACAAATTCCAAACCTGCCTGGCAACGGGCGATCGCGTCGAATGACGTAGGAAGGTTCTTGAACATTCGCGAACTTTCATGCTCGTTCATTAATAATAATAATAATAATAAATACAATTTATATAGCGCTTAATATGGTACTCTAAGACGCTTTACATATTGCCCTATCAAAACTATGTAAAACAGACTAGGAATAAAAGATTGCACTCCTTCATTGAGCGTGACAAGACAGAACATAGTGTCACTCAGTTTACTAGCTAAATTCGATTAAACAATTAAATACAATACAAATATAAAGTAAAAACAAGTGTTATCTAGCGATCCGTTATCTGTATTATGTTATTTGGTGTTCGGCAACATGAGCGCGAATGGTTTTTGAAACCTGTTTTAAACACTCAGTTTACTAGCTAAATTCGATTAAACAATTCAATACAATACAAATTTTAAGTAAAAACAAGTGTTATCTAGCGATCCGTTATCTGTATTATGTTATTTCGTCTTTGGAAACATGAGCCGAATGTTTTTTGAAACCTGCCCGGCAACGGACAACCCTTACGTAATTGGTTGTCAAGTTGTCAACAACTGATGACGTAGGCCGGTACAATTTTCGCCCCCGGTACAATTTTAACGTGACAGCTCCCATAGCGGTCAGCGGATCAAGTAAAAATGAAGTTTAAAAACATACAGACTGGTAAGCTTTTCCGAACCATCGTATTGGTATACATTTAAATAAGTCATTTTTTTTAAGTCAATCGTGAAAAGGCAGACAGTCGGCAGACTGGATCTGGCCCTCAATTGTCATCCCCGTGGAGGAGCTGTTAATATACCTAAATTCAGGGCGCCCTGGCATGGAGGGGGTAGCCTACCTGGAGGTACCTCCTCAGAGAGTCAGGGGCCATGTGAGGGTACTGGTTGAATGTAGGTTTTTATGTTTTTCTTGTATTTTAGATTTTGTTTGCCTTCGAAGTAACACATGTAAACCGTGTGCGTGCCACAGCACATATGTTCCTAATGTTATTTCTTTGGTAACTGGGTAGAAAACCTAAAAGTGACAATTCATCAACTTCCCAGATCAAGATTAGTGCTTGTATTGAAGCCGCCGGCTACGATCGAACATTCTCCATTGCTCTTTGTATGATAGGAGGCCGATGGAAATCTCGATCCGGACGTGGATGGGTCATCTGAAAGGAATGAGATGTGATCAGTTTCTCCAACATTATAGATAAAACTACCATTTGCAAAAAAGGGAGGGCTACGCAAATAGTCTGGAGTGACCTTAGGCCAGGTCCTCTATTGGTAGTGTTGGAAGGCTGGAGAAGGCTATTTAAAATTAAAGATTTGCGCGAGAATCTTTATCTCTCCAGCAAAAAGTAATCCGATATGCCAAGATGCACGTATAATTTGCTTTCGGATATCAACAGGCCTCTCATCAAAAGGGCATGCCATTGTGAACACATGAAATCTGCGGTGAACGCGGGTTTAAATACCCAAAACCGGGTTATGTTCCAAACTTAACCTGCGCAAAACCTGCTCCGACCAGGTTTGATTCAACATACCGTGTTCATTTTGGAACGGAAAACCTGGGGTTACCGCCAACCCTGGGTTAATTTACCCGGTTTTGTGATAAAACCGTCTTTGTGGAGTACGGTATTTTAGTTACTATAGAAACATGCTGCTCTGAATCAAACCTGGTCGGAGCAGGTTTTGTTTGAAACATAACCCGGTTTTGGGTATTTAAACCCGCGTTCACCCCAGCTTCAATGTGTTCACAATGGCATGCCCTTTTGATGAGAAAACTGCTGATATCGGGGCGCAAATTATACGTGCAAGCCACCGGGAGCGATTAATAAGACCACGGCTCGACATCTTGGCATATCGGATGATTTTTTGCTGGAGAGATATAGATTCTCGCACAAATCTTTAATATATTTAAATAGCCTTCTCCAGCCTTACATAGCCAAAACTACCAATCGAGGACCTGCCCTCAGTTCACCCCATACTATTTGCGTAGCCCTCCGTTTTTTGCAAGTGGTAGTTTTATCTATATTGTTGGAGATGCTGAGCACATCTCAGTCCTTTCAGATGACCCATCCAAGATTTTTATCGGCCTCCTATCATACAAAGAGCAATATTGTCTGAGTACTATGCCTAGAGGCACTTACAACATAAAGTATAATATCCTAACGGACATACATCCACGGGAGAATGTTCGATCGTAGCCGGCGGCTTCATTACAAGCACTAATCCATCTTGATGTCCTGTGATCCATCTTGAACATATGCGCTGTGGCACACACACGGTTTTCATGTGTTACTTCGAAGGCAAACAAAATCTAAAATACAAGAAAACACAAAAACCTTCATTCAACCAGTGGGGTACCCTCACATTGCCCCTGACTCTCTGAGGAGGTACCTCCAGGTACCCCCTCCATGCCAGGGTGCCCTGAATTTATGTTTATTAACAGCTCCTCCACAGGGGTCAAGACAATTTGAGGGCCAGATCCAGTCTGCCGACTGTCTGCCTTTTCACGATTGGCTTAAAAAAAATGGCTTATTTAAATTTAGACCAATACGATGGTGGGAAAAGCTTACCAGTTTGTCTTTTTTTATAATTAATTTTTACTTGGTCCGCTGACCGCTTGGGAGCCATCGGAGTACATAATTTTTTAGAAGAAAAGGGTTATGTGGTAGGAACGTTAAGAATGCTTAACTGGGATATTTATAGATTCATGGCTCAAATATTGAGGATCATGCTTTTGACGTATAACTAACGCAACTAATGCGGTCAGCGATCCGCTGCCAGGCTTTGGTTCTCCGGGTTGCAGAGGCTTTAGCGTTCCCTTTTCTTGTGATAATGTCCTTCTCCTCGTCATAGCTCTCAAGGAGAACCTGGAGTTCCTTTTCATTTCGATCAGGGTTTCCATCCATACATCATGTCTTTTTAGGTTTGGCGTGGCCGCGCACAACCCTGTGTTAACCAACCCCGAGCCGATTGAACTAATGCATAACCGCTGCTGTGGAACCGAAAACTCTGGGTTAGTCGGCACAGGGTGTTGTCTTTTGGTCACTATTTAGTTCTAAAACTGTTTAAGAAGAAGTTGACGGGCAGACGGCAGACTGATGACTTAATCCAATCTTTTATTTGAAATCCACGGTAACAACCAGCGAGTGTTATTTAGGTCGAGCAGAGTACCAAGAGAACCCTCTGGTGCGATTCTGCCTAATATACCTATATGAACAACCAATAGGAGCCCGCCACCTAATGCCAACCAATCACATTGGGAAACCTGCAAACTGATACAACTACTGTATAACATTCTGTGTTGGGAATACCACAGCTCCTCCCCTGTAAATTCAAACTTCTTCTTTTTTTTTTCTTCGATTCTCCAAATCCTTGTTGCTCTTTAGCTCATGACAATGTACAGTATTTATTCAACAGTAACCATGCAATACATAACAGATTCCATTTTTTTTTTCAACGAATCTGCATTTGATTCACAAGTTCAGTCTTTAAGAAGGACATCTGTCTCTCACAGGACGAGTGTTCCGTTCCACCACTGGTGGGGGTGGTTCCAAAGGTCGTTCTTCCTCAACCTGTGGTTCAGGATGATCTGACGAATCAGTGTCCACATTGAAATCATCAATGTGTAAGAATCACAAGAGTCCATTTGAGTCGAATGATTTGGATTTCCTGTGACACCCAAAATCTGGTTCACATGTCTTTTCACACACTTTCCCTTAACCTCAACACTGTATGTGACAGGACCCAACACTTCACGTACAACTCCATTCAACCATTTCTCCCCTCCCCTGTAATTCTTTAACAACACTCGAAAAACCTAACACGGGGAATATCTGGTTCAGACTCAGTCTGCATTCTCTGAGAGAACTCTGGTTTGATAAGTGACAACCTGGTTCACACCTGTCTTCTCAGAAAGAGCTCCGCTGGCGTTTTCCCTGTCTTAGTATGGGATGTGTTTCTGTACCCAATCTGAAAGTTCGCTACACAGTGCTCAAGTGTCATACCACCAATGGCTCTATTCTTTGCAAGGGATTTCTTAAGATTCTGAACCAATCTTTCGGCTAAACCATTACTTGCAGGATGGTAAGCAGGTGATTTGATGGGTTTTACTCCATTGCTAATCAAAAATGACTCAAACTCTTGCGATACAAACTGAGGTCCGTAATCAGTTACAACTAGGGATGGGCAAAATGGTTCCTTTCCGGGAACTAGTTCTTTCAGTTCAGTTCACTATAACGATTCGTTTATTTGATTCGGTCATTTTGATTTGTTCGTTACGTCAGATTACGTCTTAAAAAAAATAAAAATTAAAACAACTTTTTTTTATTAATATTTTTTTTTTTTAATTGGTCATGGGTCCGGATAGGACCGTCAAGACCGCGGTCCGCTGTTTGGAGATGCCTGCTATATAGTATAACCGAACGTCCCACCAATATTTATACCACTTGCTTACTCTCTATATTTCATTCATGGTTTTACATTTATAATTTTATTTTACTTTACATTTAATTCTTCATTGTTCAGGCATTACAGAACTTGTATGGTCATAAATAAAAAATACGAACTGCAGTTTAATTTCTTTGTTTGTTCTTAAATTGATGTAGAATGGAGCAAAGACTCCTGGGATTGGGAAATGCGTTTATCCAATAAACAGATGGAGGTCAAGTCTATTTTCGAAAAAATTTAGGGGGATATATGAGTGGCCCCACGTCGAATGGTATGACCCAAGATACGTCAGACAGAAAGCGCGCATATTCGACGGTACCGCCTTGTCATTGGCTTACCCAGGTGCCATTGCAACACCATTGCTACCTCTCATTGGCTGAATGTTTGAGAACGTTGACTCAATCAATATAAGTCGCAGGGAGACGAAGCTCTGCTCGTTTGTATATTTTATTTACGTGACCATATTTTTGGTTTATAAGAATCAAAGAACCAGTTCTTCTTGTTTTGGGGAACCAGTTCTTGTCGTTCACGTTCGGGATTCGTTCGTTGTAACGAATCGGTCGCGACCGACACATCCCTAGTTACAACCTCTTAAGGCAACCCATAAGCTGCGAATAAATTCCTCAGTGCTTCAATCGTCTTAGATGATGTTTTAGTGTTCATGGCAACTATCTCTGGCCATCTAGCATAGGCA
Organism: Gadus macrocephalus; assembly: GCF_031168955.1. Lineage (NCBI taxonomy): Eukaryota > Metazoa > Chordata > Actinopteri > Gadiformes > Gadidae > Gadus > Gadus macrocephalus. The sequence goes on from NC_082383.1 coordinate 16,374,608, forward strand.
TCCTTCGATACTAAAAACATCTGTTTGCAAAATCAAGATGTACCCTTTCCCATGGACTCGAAGACCTTTTCCATGTATGGACTGGTACTGTAGCAGGCATACTACGCTGCTGCTGACAAATAGTACACTGATTCACTTCACGTTCAATACTGTCATCTAATGTAGGCCACCAGAATAGACTTCTGGCGAGGGATTTCATTTTAACGATTCCCCAGTGGTGCTCATGTAATTCAGACAATAACCTGTCTCTCAGTTTATCAGGCACTACCACACGGTAACCCCATAATAAACAATCATCCTCAATGCTAAGCTCTCATTTTCTCTGAAAATAAGGCTTCAGTGACTCATCCTGTACATGTTTAGGCCACCCAGTTAACACCAACTTAACACAGGATCTCTGTCTGTTTTTTTGGCTAATTCTCTAGCAGTAAGAGGTAAGTCTTCCAAGTAAGACACTCTGTGAATTGGGTTTGACACCACATCTACAGGTAATCTTGATAAGGCATCAGCATTGCTATGCTGCTCTGACTTCTGGTATTGGATTTCGTATGTATACGCTGCCAAAATTAGAGCCCATCTTTGTAATCTAGCAGCGGCCAGGGTTGGCAAACCTCACATGCTAGTATGATTTGTAAATCTGAATAAAAATGTACTAACAATTTATCTGACTGAAGAGACGTCTTTGCACTTCCAAATGCACTTTGACATTTCTCTGACCATTCCCAGGTTGCATCTCTATGCAACAATGCTGTCATTGGCTGAATCAGAGTAGATAGATTAGGGATAAACTTCCCATAGTAGTTTAACAGAGCTAAAAATGACCTAAGTTCAGTTACATTTTTCGGAACTGCAGCCCTCTGAATAGCATCTGTCTTTCCCTTCATTGGATGTATGCCCATGGCATCAATGACATGTCCTAAGTATGAAACGCTGTTCTGCATGAATGCACACTTCTCTCTTTTTACCCTGAGATTGTAAGTTTGAAGTCTGCTAAGAACCTCTTCCAAGTTTGTCAGGTGGCTTTCTGCATCTTTTCCAGTAATTAATATAATATTAATATAGATATAATATCGAAATAACATATGACACCTTCCATGCCCTGAAGAACCTGATCCATAATCTTTTTGAAAATAGCAGGAGCGCTATAGTGACACCAGGGAGCGTGTCCATGTTCCCCGGGTCCTATGTTCCCCGGGTCCTATGTTCCCCGGGTCCTATGTTCCCCTCTTTGTATGAGACTGGGGAACATAGGACCCTTTTTTTAAAAAAAGGGTCCTATGTTCCCCGCTTTTCCCAAAAAGGGTCCTACGTTCCCCGATATGTATGTGACCGGGGAACATATGACCCTTTTTAAAAAAAAAGGGTTCTATGTTCCTCGTCTGTTACTTTTTCTCACTATTACTGCCAAATTATAGTTAGGGACTGTCTTGAATTTTCCTCTAGTGGAACTTGCTGATAAGCCTGTGACAAGTGTAATTTGGTAAACTGCTGACCTCCTGCTATTTTAGCAAATAAATCTTGATTTTTGGGTAGTGAATACTGTTTCACATTCAACCATGAATTTACGGTGACCTTGTAGTCTCCACATATTCTCACAGTATTTTTAGGCACACAAACTATTGGAGCTGCTCACTCACTGTAATAATTGGGTGAGATGAAACCTTCAGCTTCCAATTTTGCCAGTTCTCTCTCTACGGCTTCTCTAAGTGCATAAGGCCCGTTTCTAGGCTTACAGAACTTGGGCACAGCATCTGGAACTACATGTAGTCTGGCTTTAATACCTTTAAGCTTGCCAAGATCAGGTTTGAACACTGATGCATGTCTGGCACACACATCATCAACTGTATCAGGGGCCACTCTGTTGACTCTTGACCAGTCTAGCTTTAATTTACTTATCCAGTCTCTTCCCATTAATGCAGGACCTCTACCTTTCACTACCAGTAGTTCTAGCCTTTCAGAGCGTTCCTTGCATTTCACCTTTGCTGTGGATTTCCCTAACAATTGCAATGATTCCTCACTGTAGTTTTTCAGCACACAATTTGCTGGACTAAGTTTAACTCCTTTAAACCTTCGTTTAAGCAGAGTTTCAGATATCAATGACACGGCTGCACCAGTGTCTACCTCCATTTTAACCCGTGTACCATATACACTGACATACACATAGTAGGGTTTCACAATGTCATTGTCAACTTTACCCGTGTCCATTGCAAAAAGATCAGCCCCTCCAATGTCCCATGTGTTCTTTACCGCATCCACCATGGACCTTTTCGGCAGACCGTAGTCTTCTCTGCTGCTGTGGGGCTGAGGCTGGATACAATCTCCATTTGACCGAAGATTCTGAGAGTTGCTCTGGTCCACGTGCTGGGGAGCGTTGCTCTGGTCCACGTGCTGGGGAGCGCTGCAAACATGTCTTCCCTGCTGCTTGAGAGCGCTGGAATCCGTACATGTCTCGTGCTTGAGAGCGTTGCAACATTCCAAATGCCTGGTCTCCTTGCCATAGCCTCCTTCCTTATGTCCGCGGCATGCTTTTGCGATGTGTCCCATTTTCTTACAATGGTGACACTCTACTTCCTTGAACCTGCATTCATCCGGTCTGTGACCTTTTCCATTGCAGCATTAGCAGGAATTTCCATTAGCTGTAGACTTTTCCGTAGCCTCTCTATGCTTTATTGTGGCTTTCTTCTCTACCACATTAGCTTTATAGCTTTTCTGTGCAAACTGTTGCACACTGTCCTTTGTCACTTCAAAAGAGAGCCATTTCTGATTTGATTTGATTGAAATTTATTTCGAACATGTAAAAGAAAACAAAAAATATATATCATACACAAATTACTGATGTTAAAAAAAATAGAAAGCATAATTAGATCCATAAATGATAAATACTTGATAATTGTAACATGTTCGAAAAGGAGTGGGAAGAAGTTTACACATATTTAATCCCATCCCTTCTCCGTAACTCATTGAAATTAAGATTCCTTAGTCATAATAATAATAATTATTAACATTTTCATTTATTATTAATAAATATATATATATTAGATATATATTTTATTTTTTAACGTATCCAAACATATAATTTTATTTTATTTTTTTAAATAAAATGTATAACTTATATGTTCATATCAGATATATACTATAATTTCTTACACATTTGTCAAAAAAAATCATAAATAAATAAACAAAAAACATTCATGAAATATATATAGATATTATCTCACTATTGATATATTTTAGCATCAAAACTATAATTTTAATTCAGAAAAAAAAAATACAAAAAATAAATAAATAAATAACAAACTAAATAAATAAATAAACAATTAACACCCAATGGAAATCAAACACCTTCATCCTTGTACCCTGTGAGAATCATTTCCTTTAACCTTGTTTTGAATAGTTTTATGTTAGGACATTGTTTGAGCTCTTCTTTTAACCCATTCCACAATTTTACTCCACAGACAGAAATACAAAAACTTTTTCTGGTTGTACGCACCTTTTTCATTTAAAATTAAACAATCCCCGTAAAAAATAACTCCCTTCTCTTTGTGTGAACATTTTTTGAATACTTGCCGGTAGTTTGTTATTTTTTGCGTTAAACATTAATTGTGTTGTTTGAAATTCAACAGATCTGTTAATTTGAGTATTTTTGACTGCATGAATAATGAGTTTGTATACAGAGGAACAATCACCAAGTGTCACAAATTGATGCCTGTCACTCAAATAACTCCTGTTAAACAGAGCTTGACTGCTAGATATACCTACGAAACGTTCTAACTTGGGAGGACAAATAACACAACTGCATTCAAGTTCTGAGAAAACACACACTCAATTTATTTTGTGCAGGTGCATCAGCTTATATAGGCAGTCACATGACACACACACCTGAAATGAATCGTCAAGAATTGGGAGCACAATCAGTTGGCAATTCATCAATTAACACCCCCACTTGATCACACATTATTGACAAGCATAAATCATAAAACAAAACAAAACAAAAACAAACAAACATGGAAACCAACTGAACTTAACTGGCTATACTCCAAACAGGAACATGGAAAAAGTCAGTAGCTTTGCTTTAGTAGCTGGTTTTGTCATCAGGTCAGCTACCATCTGGTTTGTTGGGCAATACTCCAAACATACTTTACAGTCATTAACAGTTGATCTCACAAAATGGTATTTGATATCAATATGCTTACATCGCTGTCTGCTTACTGGATTCTTGGCTAATGCAATTGTACCTTGGTTATCTTCAAAAATCTTAGGTACATCATACAGACAGTCATCAAGATGTTCAAGCAGTTGAGATAAGTAAACACTCTTGTGTGGTGGCTGCCAATGCCATATACTCTGCCTCACAAGTTGACAGTGCTACAGTTGGCTGCTTCTTAAAGTCCGTCCACACCAGAAGCGAATTGAGCGACCAAATCGCCGGAAGTCATTCACTTTCTATGGGCAAGAGCGACCAAAGCGACCAACGCTACCAGCGGCCAAAGTTGAGCGACCAGAGCGTCAAAAAGAAGTTGAAAACTTTTTAACTTTATGCAAATGACTATTATTCGCTTCAGCGACCAAACACTGACAGCCAATCGGAATGTAGACGCTCTTCGCTTGCGTGGATCCCAGGGAACATCGGCAGGCACTTTGGTTCCTACCTACCTTTATTCACTCACTGAACAAAATGTCGGCTGAAGTATTAATCGCGGCTGTAACTGGGCACCCGGTGTTGTACGAACCCACCCTTTTTCAGTTCAGAGATCGAAACGCCATAGTGGTTTGGATATCAAGTGATGATAAGCGGGAGTATTTATAGGCTACATCTAGAACGTTCGTATTTAAGCGGGAATCATTATAATTTGCTCTGCATGCCACCAATCTAACCAACCAATCGCGTGTAGCATGCTTTAAACAAAACCAAAATAGTATTTGAAATCGTCACATAAACAAACTAATCGACAAGACGAGGGATAAATGACAAGGGATATATCTCTTGTCTTTTATCCCTCTATTCCCCACTATTCACGGAGCCTGAGGTGAATAATTTTTAATTAAATAGTCTAGATAGATAGATAGTCAAGTCTTTATTAATACCAAACGACACAAATCGTCGGGAATCCATTTAGGTGGTTCGTCCCACACAGGACAGTAGCCTACAATACCACACAGAACAAGTCTGACTGGATCATACACACAATACATCACATTAAAACTAGACACGCGTTGATAGATAGATAGACAGAAAGGCCTAGATAGATAGATAGATAGATATGTTCCATTATTTGCCTTGCGGAGCCAACCAGTCCTGTGCACGTATGCAAATTAGCCATGTGTCCCAACGTCTATTTGTTTTGAATGCGACGAATGAGTGCATATCATGATTTGCAGATCCAGATCAGTGAAACATATTTTAACTACTAGGGCCTACAGCACGCAGGGTTTTTTGTTCTCGGTTGTAATTAGCCTACATTTTAGGATTTTTTTTATATTGGGGGGAATCACTGTCCTACTTGTTGTCGAAGCACTTTATCGAACAAGCAAAACCGTCTCGGCAATATGGCCAAGGTGTATGGGAGAGTTCACTATTTGATGTGGCTGTCTGTAGGGCCTACTAAACGCATACGGTTCCTTTAAATGCGTCTGCATAATTGAATTGTACGTCATGAGCGACTTGAGCGACCAAAGCGAACAGAAAAATTCGCAGCGAAACTTTGTGAGCGACCAGAGCGTCTTTGACGCTTTGGTCGCTCCTGGTGTGGACGTACAGTTAGTCTTCCAGGAAATCAGAGGACCATTTTCACTCAGACTAACACAATAACCAGTTGTACTGCGTCGGTCAGTTGCATCACCTGCCCAATCTGCATCACTGTAAGCAAACAACCTTAGCCCATCACATTTTCTGTAACACAACATTTTGTCATTTGTGCCCTTCAAATATTTCAGTACATGTTTAACAGTTGTCCACTGCTCTTCTGTCGGCTCACTAAAATGCTGTGACAGTTTGCTTACAACAAAACTCAGATCAGGTCTGGTGCATGAGGTTAGGTAGATAAGGCTACCCACTGCCTCTCTGTACTTTCTGGGGTCATCTAGCTTATCATCATCATCATCATCAGTGTAATACAGTTTTAGTTCACAAGGTGTCGACCTGGGTTTACAATCCTGCATATCGAACCTGTCAAGTAGCTTGTCAACATAACTCTGCTGTGACATGGTCACACATCCATTACACTGGTTAAAAGTGATACCAAGAAAATTCTTCAGTCTGCCCAAATCTTTCATCTGGAACTTAACAGTAAGCATCTCTTTAACTGCTTTTAAAGCTCTCTCATCACTGGCTGCAATAACCAGGTCATCAACCCAGATCAGTATGATCACCTTGTCATGTTCGGTTTCTCTAACATAAACACAGTAATCGGCTGGGTTCTGTACAAACATGTTTTCACATAGATAGTCATGCAACATTTTGTTCCAGTTTCGACCTGATTGTTTAAGCCCATATAGTGACTTCTCTAGTCTACACACCAACTTCTTATTTGTCTGTGATTTTACATCATAACCCTCTGGCTGTTCCATGTAAATCTCACAATCAATTGGTGCATGTAGGTAGGCAGTTTTAACATCCATCTGATGTAGGATCAGATCCTCTTGGGCAGCTTTCTGCATCAAAACTCTCACACTAGTTAGGTCAGCAGTAGGAGAAAAACGTTTCTCCATAGTCTACACCCATCTGTTGACTGTATCCCTTGGCTACATAGCGGGCCTTGTACTTGTCAGATCCATCAACATTGGTTTTGACAGTATACACCCATCTACCCCCCACTGCTTTCTTGCCCACAGGTAAGGTGGTCAGAGTAAATGTTTTGTTATCCCTCAGTGCCTTCATCTCCTCATCCATTGCATCTACCCACTCTCTTGAGTTGGATAAAGTCACAGCATCTCTGAACGTCTGAGGTACATTACAAACCATCCTGTAGCAATAATCAATGTTGATCTGAACCTGATCACTATCTATCCCATAGAAGTCTGGCCTCCTCCTCTCTCTAGCAGGGTATCTCCGTGGAGACTGGGATTCTGGCTTGACCTCACCTGTCTGTAGGCCTATCTGGCTTGGACCTGGCCTAGCCTCTGGGATGTCGTTCTGCTCGGGTTTGTCGGGGTCAGGTCTGGTTGTGCTAGACTGCACACCACTGTCATCGTCTGACATGCCATCAGTCTGCGGTCCCTCAACACAGGACATGAACCTCACCAGTCTGTGCTTCATCACCTTCCTGCTGTCAGGGTAGTAGACCATATAGGCTGGACTGTTCTTATCATAACCAACAAAGATGCCTTTGTCAGACCTTGACTCTAGCTTCTTCCTGTCCTGCCTATAGGCGTAACACACAGTACCAAACTTCTGCATCCTGGAGACATTAGGTCTCCTTCCTGTCAGCATGAAGTAAGGTGTCTCTCTGGTGCGGTTGTTAAAACATCTATTCCTCACCACTGCTGCTGTCTGGACCGCATACGGCCATAGCTCCTTGGCTAACTGGCTCTCCAAGAGCATACATCTAGCCATGTCAAAAAGGGTTCTCCAGTTACGCTCTGCGGTGCCATTCTGGTGTGGTGAGTATGGTGCTGATGTTTCATGTCTGATTCTATTTCTACGCAGTAGGGCTTGGTAACCCTGCCCTGTGAACTCAGTACCATTGTCAGACCTGATACACTTCACTTTCCCATATGGGGCTGTGTCGGCTAGAAACCTCTCTGTGGCTTCTACAGTGTCACTCTTGTGCTTTAGACAGTACACAAACACTGCACCTGAATAGTCATCAGTAAAGGAAACTACATACCTATACCCTTCCTTGGACTCTGGGTCAATGGGGCCTGCCAAGTCAGTGTGAACCAGCTCTAAGGCTGATTTGGCCCTCACATCAGGCTTCCTGTTCCTGCTCTGAGTGAACTTGCCTGAGTGAACACTTCACATGTCATGGATTTGGACGCTTTACCCCTGATTGACATTCCATTCACAACATTCTCTAACTTCATGACATCATCAAAATTACAGTGCCCGAAAATCTCGTGCCACGTCTGAATATCATAACAGCTCATACATTTATCATCAGAGTCATTGTTTACTGGCACAGTAGGCAAATAAAACAGTCTGTTATGCTCATGAATGAGGAAGCTCGTACCGTCTCTGTACTGCAATACACAGAGGTGGGGGTAATTCATTCATGTGCAAGTCACAAGCAAGTCTCAAGTCATAACCTTCAAGTCTCAAGCAAGTCCCAAGTCACTGTGGTGAGAATCAAGCAAGTCACAAGTCAAGTCATTGCTCAGGTCAAGCAAGTCACAAGTCAAGTCATACAAAAATCTGATGATCTAACCCAGTTTCCACATTTAAAAATCGGTAAAGAGAGTGGGTCATAAGTTGAGTTTTATTTCAACATTAACAATAACAATGTCTTAACAATAACAATAACTCAAACTATTCAAAACATTCCAAAACCATTATGTGCATAGTTTGAAAATGTTTTTTATGATCATTACCTCCAACCTATGAACAGAATCAAATATAACCTCTAGGTAGCTGTATACGACAACAGTTCAAGTCAATCACTCAATCTCCCTACATGTCGTAGAATATTATTTGCAACACATGGCATCAGACATGAAAAAAAAGAATATTTCAAAAGTAATATCACATACACATACTGTAGGAAGGGGAAATAGTAATACACAAGCCTGAAAGCTGGTAGCAATCTTGCTGCCTCGCAACATACATCGACTTACAATGCATTGCATTTGCAAAAAAAATTATTTGACAGTACTTTGTCACTGAGTTCTGAATGATGCGGTCACATTATCACCCCACCATGGCTGAACACACGTTCAAGAGGTGCACTTGATGCAGGGACTGCTATAACTCGTACCTCCACCTTGAACAAAAAGACACTTAAAACCACTGAGTTAGAAGTAGCCTACTGACATGAAAATTAAACAAGTTAATCATCTGTGGAACGGGCAGGGCTCGAAAAACTCCAGCCAATGATTTTCAGAAACACCGAGTGGCATTGGACAGTAAGTACGTCAATCAAACGGTCGTACTGCACTCCCCCCCACCATTATGTGCATAGTTTGAAAATGTTTTTTATGATCATTACCTCCAACCTATGAACAGAATCAAATATAACCTCTAGGTAGCTGTATACGACAACAGTTCAAGTCAATCACTCAATCTCCCTACATGTTGTAGAATATTATTTGCAACACATGGCATCAGACATGAAAAAAATGAATATTTCAAAAGTAATATCACATACACATACTGTAGGAAGGGGAAATAGTAATACACAAGCCTGAAAGCTGGTAGCAATCTTGCTGCCTCGCAACATACATCGACTTACAATGCATTGCATTTGCAAAAAAAAAAATTTGACAGTACTTTGTCACTGAGTTCTGAATGATGCGGTCACATTATCACCCCACCATGGCTGAACACACGTTCAAGAGGTGCACTTGATGCAGGGACTGCTATAACTCGTACCTCCACCTTGAACAAAAAGACACTTAAAACCACTGAGTTAGAAGTAGCCTACTGACATGAAAATTAGACAAGTTAATCATCTGTGGAACGGGCAGGGCTCGAAAAACTCCAGCCAATGATTTTCAGAAACACAGAGTGGCATTGGACAGTAAGTACGTCAATCAAACGGTCCCCCCCGCGCGCGTGACCTCTTCGTGCACGTGCACGTACTCAAAGCTCGTGCCAGAGCAAGCTTCTGTTTGTTGTTATCCTGCGGTAGCTACTGGAGCTAGTTTACTTGCTAATCCACATTTGGACCTAGCGCTAGAATACAACCCTAAACTCCAACCTAGCTAGCCTGCCCTGGCCCACTCTCGCGCATCTGTGTTCGCGCTCTTGTGTGATTGCGCGTCCATGTACTTGAAATGGGTGGAGTCAGAGTCAGCGTTGAAGGAGTGGGGGTAGGACCATTTGAGTTGCGTCTTTTCAAAATCTCCTGGCGTATCGCAAATCACATATCCAACCTATAATCTAACTTTAGAAAAGTCATTTCGAGTCATCTGTCTCAAGTCTAAGTCAAGTCTCAAGTCATGAAGACCAAGTCAAAGTCAAGTCGAGTCTTTTATCAGTGTTAGTCAAGCAAGTCTCAAGTCCTCAAATTTGCGACTCGAGTCTGACTCGAGTCAAGTCATGTGATTCGAGTCCCCCATGTCTGGCAATACATCTTCTCCTTCCTTGAAGATCACCGTTGCCCCATTCGGCGTCTCCTCTGCGCTCCGCGACCCCCATGCAGCTTGTGCCATCGGCCAGCTCCACGCAGTGAATCTCGGACTGGAATCGGTCATCGAAGCTCTTGAACTTTGCCAAGTCAGTGATGATATGCGATGTCGCACCGGTGTCCACCATCAGGCCCTTTCTGGTGACACAGCTTCCTGGCTCGCTGGTCACAAGCTTGAACGCGAAGGTGCTGTCATCCGTCTCCTCGTACACTCCGCGAGCGTTGTCCTGCTGCCGCTGTCGCCATCCTCCTCGCCGTGCGGTATTCTCGCCCTGGCTGTACCACTGTTGACCACGCTGACAGTCTCTTACCTTGTGACCTCTCTGGCCACAACGGAAACACACAATGTCCCCGCTCTCGGTTCTGCGCGCACTTGCACCTGATGGGGCAGCCCTACTTGGATGCGCACGGGCCCCCATGACATTGTCGTCAGCCGCAGCTGTGTGCATACTTTCAGTGCTCTCATAACTGCGCAACTTAGTCTTGAACTCGGCAAAAGAGAGAGTCTCATCACTTTGAGTGATAAAAATGGAAAAAGGCTTAAATGATTCTGGCAGCCCCTTCAAAATCATTGCAACCAATAATCCATCGCTTAAAACCTCTCCAGCATTACGCAGTGCTGTGATTGAAGTCTCGGCGCGTATGACATAATCAGTCACACTCTCAAAACTCATCTTTTGCAAGGAAGTCAGTTCTGTATACAGGCATACAATGCGGGGCTTACCCTTGCCTGCATAATAGTCGCGTAAAATCCTGAGAGCTGCACGTCCGTCATCCGCTGCCTCTCGCATGACCAGAGACAAACTTTTGTCATCAAGGAATTGGATCAATTCCGCGTACGCTTCCGCGTTCTTCGCCGCATCCTCGGCCAGTGCGTTTTCTTCCGCGCCATCGGCTGGTTGATTCAAAATTGTGTCCTTCAATTTCTGCAACCGCATATGGCCCAAAAACTTAGTCTCCCACAGTTCATAGTTCTTTTCGTCTCCGTCAAACACAAGACGAGACCAACGTGAACTTGTACGTTCGCTCATGGTCCTGGCACTCCAATCCGTGAGACACGTATTCAAACTCGCTCACAAACAAATGTCTCTCGGTGCCTACTCACGCCGGATATCTCTGTGCACAAACGTCAAACGCTCCTGGGCCCATAACCTGTTAAACAGAGCTTGACTGCTAGATATACCTATGAAACGTTCTATCAACTTGGGAGGACAAATAACACAACTGCATTCAAGTTCTGAGAAAACACACACTAAATTTATTTTGTGCAGGTGCATCAGCTTATGTAGGCAGTCACATGACACACACACCTGAAATGAATCGTCAAGAATTGGGAGCACAATCAGTTGGCAATTCATCAATTAACAACTCCTCACCCAGTTGCCCACTATACCCCTGATGCCGTAACGTTCCAGGTTTTTTATTAATATGTCATGATTTATTGTGTCAAATGCTTTTTTTAGATCTAGGAATATCCCTATTGATTGTTGTTTTTGGTCTATAGAATTTGTGATTTCTTCAACTGAATCTAATAAAGCCATTGATGTAGATCTATTTGCTCTGAATCCGTATTGATTATCAGTGAGCAGTTTGTGTTTATCTATGAAATTGTCCAGTCGATTATTGAATAGTTTTTCAAGAATTTTGGAGAATTGTGGCAATAACGAGACCGGTCTGTAATTTGTGAAGCAGTGTTTGTTCCCAGATTTGTACAAAGGTATGACTTTTGCTATTTTCATTTTGTTTGGAAATGTACCAGTTTGGAATGAAAGGTTACAGATGTATGTGAATGGTTTTGTTATTCCATCAATCACTTTTTTTACCACAGTCATATCTATCTCATCACAATCATTCGATTTTTTACCCATACAATTCAGAACAATATCAACAATTTCCCTTTCGTCCACTGCTGTGAGAAACATAGACCTCATTTCTACTAATTAATTTTTCCATATTTTGCTCAGATGACCCTTGATCAGGAATTTTTTCTGCTAGGTCCGAAACCAATAATCACCAAAAAATTATTAAAGCAGTTGGCCACAACATCCATATTGTACTCCTCCTTATCATCAACCAAAAAATACTTAGGATAATTTCTGAACACTGTTCAGTATGTTCCATATTCCTTTAATATAGTTTTTGTTTTTTTCCAATAAATTCCTATAGTAGTCTTTTTTATTAGTTCTTATGATTTTATTTAACTTATTTTTATAGGTTTTATATCTGTTCTCAGCATCTTCAGTTTTCAGCCTTATACAATTCTGGTACAGTTTATTTTACTTTTTACAGGCATTTTGTAGGCCCTTCGTGATCCATGGACATTCAGAGTATTTAATTTTTCTTGTATATTTTCTTATTGGACAGTTTTTATTGTATAATGTTTTGAATAATCTGAGAAATTCTTCATATGCACTGTTAATGTCTATTTTCTCATATATTTCATTCCAATTCTGTGCCTGCAGTTCATTTTTAAAAGCAATCATCGATTCTTCAGATCTAACTCGTCTGTATTCTTTATTTTTGACTGGCTTATTGATCTTATAGTTCCTGGTAGATGGTCGCTTATATCATTTATCAATAGTCCCCTTAGTGTATTGTTTTCAATGCCATTTGTGAATATATTGTCTATGAGAGTGGCACAATGTGATGTGATTCTGCTAGGTCTGGTAATGATGGGATAGTAGCTCATGCTGTACATTGTGTTTATAAATTCCTCTGTCATTTTATGTTTATTTGGATTAAGACGGTCAATATTGAAGTCTCCACAAATGAAAATGGTTTTGTTACCCTTGTTGGAGAAAATGTCTTCCATCCAATCTTTGAACACCTCAATATTAGAGCCAGGTGCCCTATATAAACAGCTAATGATCAGATTTTTTCTTTGCAGATTTCTATTGATATGCATTCCAGAACATTGTCCACTACTGTTGTCATTCTGTCCAGCACCTTGAAATTTAATGTCTTGTCCACATATATGGCTACTCCTCCTCCTCCTTTATTTTGTCTATTTATATAACTAAGTTCATAGCCATCCATGTCAAAGTCCAGTTTTCTGTCCTTATTGAGCCAGGTTTCAGATATTGCGATGATATTGAATGGTTGTGAAAATGTATCTAAGTAATCCCTGATAGAAGTAAAATTTGCATACAGACTTCTCCTGTTGAAGTGAATAATTGATAATTTGCCATCGGTCTTAATGCTCCGGTTGAACTGCTCCCCAGTGTAATAGTGACAGTTGTTGTTGATGGTAGAGAAAAAATGGTTGTCCGGGTCTATTTCGTGCTCCAAATCCAGTGCATTATGATCCGTATATTCAAATGTGTTTAGTTCCAAAGTGTCATTATTCATAATCCCCTGAGTTATGTGGCTATTGTCTACAGATGCATTTGAGCGAATACTTTGAGTTTGTGTCATTGTTGAGTGTTGTTTTTTATTCACTGTGTTGACATAAGTATGTATGATTGACTGTGATGTATTCTGTACTGTATATCTGTTCCACACCACAAGGGGGCGTTATCAGTTTGATAAGAGATGTGATATGATTGGTGACGTCATGCCCCCTATAAATATGAATGTTCTGGACTTGATCATTCTCTTGGCCCGCTCCCAACATGAAGGCTGGAAGAGCAGTTTAGTTATTTACTACAAAATAAATATGCCTTGAGGCTGAAGAGTAAAACTCGTCTCGTCTACTTTTCTGTTGTTGCACTGTTGGACTCCTGCTGTGTTAGTAGTGCTCCTGCTAACAGGTTATGGGCCCAGTAACGACGACGATAGTTGCAACAACGGAAAGTGGCGGCAAACGTTAGCTAGTCAGCAAAAGTGTGTTAGCTAGTTAGCGCGGTAAAACCGGGAAGCTAACAAAGCTGAGGAGAATGGCACATCAAAAGGCAAAGTGGCCGATGTTTGATGGTAGGGCCGAAGAATATGAGCTCTGGGATGAACGGATGCTGTGTTGTATGCACCGTGTCAGGTTAAAAGAGACTATTCTGAACGAGCCTGGTGGACCGCTGACGGCTGAGGAACGAGCCAAGGATGAGGAGCTGAATGCTGATGCTTACTGTTCGTTGGCGCCATTGCTGGATAACGTGAGCTTGGGACTGATATTCAGAGACTGTAAAAATAAGGGACGCGAGAGTCTGCATGTGTTGAGAGAGCACTACATTGGCAAAGGAAGGCCACGGATTGTTTCGTTATACATAACGTTAACCTCGCTGAAGAAAGCGGACACTGAGACTGTGACAGAGTACATTATCCGGGCAGAGCAGATCTTCACAGCGCTCAGAGGTGCAGGCGAGGCACCGAGTGAGGGGTTGATGATGGCTATGATTATGCGGGGACTTCCAGAGAACTACACCGTTTACGCTGATGGTAACCCACGGTTCAGCGGAGATGAAACTGGCGGAGTTCAAGGCTAAGCTGCGAAACATCCTCCGAAACGTCGGAGGATGCTGAGCCAGTAGCCGAGATGGCGGGAGAAAGGGTGCTGAAGGCTCGCGCAGCACTGAAGAAAAAGAACAGCGGATCTTCGACAGAGATGGCGTGTTGGCGGTGCGGTGAAAGGGGACATCGAAAAGATGAGTGCACAAGCCACAGCGACAACGCCTGCAGGAAGAAAGAGCGTGCACAAAGGTCCAGGTGTGCTCGCGCTGAAGATCACGGCGGTGGTGGCAACGGCAGCGGCAGTGGTACCAGCAACAGCAGCGGCGGTGGCAGTAGCAGAGGCGGCGGCAGCAGCGGTGGTAGCAGTGGCGGTCGGGCAGCGAATGGTGGACGGATCGAGGCGCGGGGACCCGCGAGAGACGACTTCACATTCCGGGCAGAGACCGAGGTCACCTGCAAGCCAGCGCAGCAGCGGCAGATTGAGGGAAAAGGGCTGATCGTCGACACTGGCGCGACATCCCACATGCTGAACGACAGGAGCCGGTTCAAGTCCTTCGACAGCACATTCAAGCCGGAGAGCCACAGCATGGAGCTGGCCGACGGGAGGCGGACATTCGGGTTGGCGGAAGGCAGAGGAGACGCACAGGTGTGTCTCACCGACAGCGACGGACGAACATGTACAGTGACTCTCAAGAACGCCCTGTACATCCCTTCGTTCCCACAAGAACTCTTCTCCGTGAAGTGTGCCACTGCACACGGTGCCAAGGTACTCTTCGAGGAAGGTAACGATGTTCTTGTAGCGCCTGATGGTGCAAGGTTTAGCATTCAAGTGTGTGACAGAATGTATTACTTGCAAACCAAGTGTGATGACAATGATGTGTGCAATGTTAGCCATGATATTCAAACCTGGCATGAAATTATGGGGCATTGTAACTATGATGACATACTGAAACTGCAGGATGTAACCCTAGGCATGCACATTAAGGGTGCAAAGCGTAAGCCTGAAAAGGAATGTCATGTGTGCATAGAGGGGAAGTTTACTCGGACGAGAAACAGAAATGCAACAGACAAGGTGAAAACACCACTGGAGTTGGTAAACACTGATCTAGCTGGTCCAGTGACCAATGGTTCAATCGAGGGTTACAGGTACATGCAATCTTTCACAGATGTGTACACAGGAGTAGTATTCACATACTTCCTCAAAGCAAAGAGTGATGCCGTACTGGCTACTGAAAAGTTCTTGGCTGACATAGCGCCTTATGGCAGTGTGAAATGCATCCGGTCAGACAACGGGACCGAGTTCACAAGCAGAGAGTTTAAGACACTCCTGCGAAAGAACAAGATCAGACAAGAGACGTCCTGTCCTTACTCCCCACACCAGAATGGGATAGCTGAGAGGGAAGGGTGCACTCTCTTTGAGATGGCAAGGTGTAAGCTCATTGACAGCAACTTACCTAAGAGTCTATGGCATTACGCCGTTCAGGAAGCAGCATACACCAGAAACCGATGCTTTAACAAGCACATAGGCACAACACCATACACACTGCACTGACAGGGAAGAAGTGTGATCTAGCCAACATGCACAAATTCGGGTCAGAGTGTTATGCGTACATACAAGAAAAGGGTAAACTAGATCCCAGGTGTGAGAAGGGTCTTTTCGTAGGGCACGACAAAGGCAGCCCAGCCTATCTAGTTCACTACCCCACCAAAGGTAAAGTGCAGAAGCACAGACTGGTCAAGTTTATCACTAAGACCACATGTGACAGCGAGACTCAGACTCAGGACTTAGGACTTGACCCCATTGTAAATAGTGACAAGACCGACGCACCACAGCCCAGTGCTCAGAGCACACACGTACAGACTGACAGTCCACAATCCCCAGAGGATGATGGCGAGGAGCACCAAAAGGTGACGCCACAGGCCCCAAGCAGTGGGAGGTACCCCACTAGAGAGCGTAAGCCCCCAAGTTATCTCTGTGATTATGCTACTGAGGATGATAGTGGTGATGATGATAGCACACTCACCAGTGTTGACTATTGCTACCGAGCAGTGTGCGGTGTGCCACTGACCTTTAAGCAGGCTATGACATCATCACAAGCAGGTAAATGGGAGAGGGCAATGGACGAGGAGATGCAGTCATTGGAGGAGAACCAGACCTTTACCCTGACAAAATTGCCAGAGGGCAGAAAGACAGTGGGAGGTAGGTGGGTATACTCAATTAAAGAGGGTGGTGATGGGTGTGAGCAGTACAAGGCCAGATTTGTGGCGAAGGGGTATAGCCAGAGAGAGGGGATAGATTATGGTGAGACATTCTCCCCCACGGCAAATATGACCAGTGTGCGTGTAGTCATGCAAAAGGCAGCACAAGAGAACTTGGTACTACACCAAATGGATGTAAAAACGGCGTATCTACACGCACCCATTGACCGAGAAATGTACATGGAACAACCTGAAGGTTATGAAAAAGGGGAAAACAATCTAGTGTGTAAATTACAGAAGTCAATTTATGGTTTGAAACAGTCGGGACGTAACTGGAATGAAATGTCACACAAATGCTTGGTAAATGACAACTTTACACAGAACCCAGCAGATCATTGTGTGTACACAAAAGAGTCAACGCAGGGAGGGAAGGTGATTATTGTCATTTGGGTGGATGATCTCATCATCGCAGCAAACAACACAATAAGTCTAGAGCAGGTGAAGGCAATGCTTTCCACCAGGTTCAAGATGAAGGACCTAGGCAGGCTGAAACACTTTCTAGGCATAGACTTCAGTCAGACTGACGATTGTGTAACCATGTCACAACAGAGGTATACTGAGAAGATTCTCAAACGTTTTGATATGCAGGAGTGCAGAACACGTGACACACCATGTGAACAAAAGGTTGATTACACTGACGATGCACCAAAGATGACTGATGTAAGAAAATACAGGGAAGCTGTAGGTAGTCTCATCTACTTAGCTACTTGTACGAGACCTGATCTATGTTTTGTGGTAAGCAAGTTATCACAACATTTTGCAAACCCCACAGAGGAAAACTGGGTGACAGTCAAACATGCACTGCGTTATCTTAAAGGTACTACTGACAAGCAGCTGACTTTTAAGAAAAGCAGCGATGGTTTAGGCCTTTGGGCATACAGTGATGCAGATTGGGGTGCAGACACCAGCGACAGACGGAGCACGTCTGGCTACTGTGTGAGCATGAGCAGTGACAGCTCACTGGTATCATGGAAGAGTAAAAAGCAACCCACAGTAGCGTTATCTACATGTGAAGCCGAATACATGGCTTTAGCTCTAACAATACAGGAGTGTATCTATCTAGAGCAATTAATGAAGGGTATGGATTCCTATGAATATGTTCCAACTGTTGTTCATGAGGATAACCAGGGCACTATTGCACTTGTGAAGAACCCTGTGTGCAGACAAAGGTGCAAACATGTTGACATCAAGTATCACTTCATAAGGTCAACCATTAAAGATGGGAAGATGACACTTGTTTATTGTCCAACAGATGAGATGGTAGCAGATGCTATGACCAAGCCTGTCTCAAAGGTTAAACTGAGGAAATTTTCAGAAGTCATGTTTGGTGTAAGCATCTAATGAATAGTAAATATGTTTTTGATTTAATTCTGTATTTGTTTATTCTGATTGTTAAAAGCTGTACAGGATACAGGTCACTCATAAGTGGGAGTGTTGACATAAGTATGTATGATTGATTGTGATGTATTCTGTACTGTATATCTGTTCCACACCACAAGGGGGCGTTATCAGTTTGATAAGAGATGTGATATGATTGGTGACGTCATGCCCCCTATAAATATGAATGTTCTGGACTTGATCATTCTCTTGGCCCGCTCCCAACATGAAGGCTGGAAGAGCAGTTTAGTTATTTACTACAAAATAAATATGCCTTGAGGCTGAAGAGTAAAACTCGTCTCGTCTACTTTTCTGTTGTTGCACTGTTGGACTCCTGCTGTGCTAGTAGTGCTCCTGCTAACACACTGGTATTTATCCAGTTCCTCAATGTGCTTGACGACCAACACTTCGGGAGAACCATTTAATTTAATGAATATTTTACAGTTTGCAGTCCAAGTGTTCTGAATTTTCCTCTGCTTTTTCAAATTGCGAGCTATTCTGGCTATGTCGGCGTTGTATTTACTGAGATGGTCGTTCAGGAACACGTTACTTCCTTTCAGCTTCCTCCCCTGTCTCAGCAGCGCGGTCTTGTGTTTGCGGTTAACAAACCTGATGATGACCACCGGATTGTCGCTGGTTTTCCTCCTGGGCAGCGGGTGGCATGCCTCGATGTCATTGCAGTCCAGGTCAATCCCCTTCGATTGCAGGAATGCAGCTACCTGTTGCTCCGTGGAGCTGACATCCATTTCACCGCCCGAGCGTATGACCGGGGTTAAACGTGGAGCCCGGTAACGATGACGTTGTTAATCCTAGTGTACTGCTCCAGGTCAGACACTCTGCTTTCCAGATGGATAATTTGTTTATCCTTTTCCTCGCTCTGCATCCGCAACACTTTTATCTCCCCGGCCAGGTCTAGGATGTCTCTCTGCTGTTTCCTCATCGCGGCAACTTCGCCGGATAGGAAGTCGAGAGACCTTTTTATGTCCTCGGCTTCTTCGGCCGTTACAGCCTTCTTCTGACCCATTCCTTGGCAGCGTGGTTCTTGGATCACAAAAAATCAACCCGCAAAAAACTTTGCTTCAAGGCCCTGAATCAACGTCAAGTAGAAACACTTCCTTCAACAACTTGCTCTACACACACATACACACGACTCTCTCTGACATGATAGGAAGTCAACTGCGAGCTGTAACAACTGCGAGCTGTAACGTTAAGTCTTTTGTGTGGGCCGCATTGAGTAACCGATCTCTTAGTTCACTGCTCTTAACTCCACAGACAAACCTATCACACAGTACTTCGTCTAAAAACGTTCCAAATTTGCTAACTTTCTGAAACTTGCAATGTACTCACTCATTGATTCATTTTCGTTTTGGTTTCTTCCGTGAAACTTGCATCTCTGAGCAATAAAGTTGGTTTTTGGAATGTAGTGCTTTTCTAGCATTTCCACCAGTACTTCATACGTTTTCCCCCGATGGCTTTTCTGGCGCGCACAAATCCATCAGCAAGCTATGCGCCCGTTTTCCTACCACCGTAAGGAAAACCGCTTTGGTTCTTTCTTCTTTAATGTCCAAACCATTTGCTGCAAAGTACTGCTCCAACCGCTCTCGATAACTCTCGAAACTTTCCTCACTTTCCTCAAAGTGGAAATCTTCTGGCTTTACCAAATGCCATCTTCTGTTTTTTCCTTTTACTCGCTGAACGGCTCTTCGGTTGTTGGTTTTATTGGCGGTTGGCAAACAAACATGTGCATTACCGCCACCTACTGGTTTCTTTATGCATCTTTATTTACTATTGTAACCCTGAGTTACCCGGATTTCATATTTTCTTTATCAAATTTGTTTCTTTTAAATATCCAAATACGTGCCTATAGCATCTATCTCCTGACATTTTCCTTAATATATTCTCTAACTCATATCTTTCTTTAATTTCTGCCAAATTATCCTGCATTTGTCGTCTCTCTACTTCATACTTTCTACAAATGTTCATTACATGATCTACCGTTTCCTGCTCCTCACAATGATCACACCTCCCTGTGTCATGTTTTCCAACCATAAACAACGATGCATTTAGCCCTGTATGTCCAAATCTTAACCGTGATATTACGGTTTCTTCCCTTCTGCTCCTTCCTGTTCCCCTGGCCTCTCCTACTTTCCTCAGAATTTTATAAAACCACCTTCCCTTCCTCTCCTCCTCCCACCTCTTCTGCCATTTCTCCTTCATTTTCCTTTTAATTATGTTTTTACCCTCCATCTTGCTGATATTTATGCGTAATTCAATTTCTTCACATTTTGTTGCCTCTTTTGCCACCTTATCTACCACCTCATTCCCTCTCACTCCAATATGTGCCGGTACCCACACAAACACCACTGTTATACCCATCATCTCTATTCTATATAAAATCTGTTTTATCTCTATTAGAATGTCCGGCCTGCTATCTGACTTACTGCTCTGTAGACTGGTTAGAACTGAACTTGAGTCCGAACATATTGTTACTCTTACTGGTCTAATTTCCTCTACCCAATGTATTGCCAATAATATTGCAATCATTTCTGCTGTATACACCGATACTTCATCATTGACCCTTTTACCCACCCGCACCTGAAATTCTGGGACCCAAAATGCTACTCCTACTTTACTTTCTGCGCTCTTTGATCCATCTGTATATATCTTTACATAACCATAGAATTTATCAATATACTCTTGCACACTTATGGCATTACAAACAAACTCTCTATCTTTATTTTTCCTTTCTAGAATTGTCAGATCTACTGTAGCATCTGGAAGAATCCAGGGTGGGAGTGCTGATATTGGTACTGTTGGACTAAACTGTATCTTTTCAATTCCAATTTCTTTTGCCCTCTGCACTGCTGTCCAACCAAAATTCCTAACTTCCTTTTTCTCTTTTTCCCAACTAGGTTTTAACGTGTCTTGCACTGGATGGTCCTTGCTATGTCCTTGTAAATGCACCCAGTATGTCAGTGACAATTGCAGCCTTCTCAAATCAATAGGCATGACCCCCATTTCTACCTGCAGCGCAGCTATAGGTGTTGTTTTAAAACCGCCTGTACATAAACGCAATGCCTGATTCTGTATACCTTCCAGTTTCTTCATATGTGTCTCTGCTGCTGCCCCATATACCACACTCCCATAATCTATAAATGCTCTAATTAAACCATCATATATACCCTTTAGTGCCACTCTATCCGCCCCCCACTCTTTTCCAACTAGACACCTCATTATATTTATAACCTTTTTACATTTGTCCACAACCTTCTGAATGTGTATTTTCCATGTTAACCTTTCATCAAACCACATTCCTAATAACTTAAAGTGTTTTACTCTTTTTAGGTCTTGTTTATAAAGTTTTAATTTAATCTCATCTCCCACTCTTTTCCTGGAGAAAAACATTATGTTTGTCTTCCCTACCGAAAACTTAAAACCCCATTTATAAGACCATTCCTCCACTCTATTGATTGCCTCCTGTAATTTTTTAACAATGAATTTCATATTTTTCCCCCTCTTCCATATTGGCCCATCATCTGCAAATAATGAAAAACCCATACCACTCTCTATTTCTTCAAAAACTTCATTTATCATAATGGAAAATAATAGTGGACTAATTATGCTCCCCTGTGGTGTTCCATTCTCTATTTTAAATTTCCCTCAAGAGAACCCTCTGGTGCGATTCTGCCTAATATACCTATATGAACAACCAATAGGAGCCCGCCACCTAATGCCAACCAATCACATTGGGAAAACTGCAAACTGATACAACTACTGTATAACATTCTGTGTTGGGAACACCGCACAGGGTCAATCAACCTAGAGTTCAGCGTTAACTCAGTGTTTGTTAAACCTCCGTTCGTGGAATACCCCACAGTTCACACACAAATGCAAACAAGTTCACAAATGAAAAGCGTCTTGTTAATTCAAGTTAAACAGTTTGTATATAAATGTAACAACGTCCAAATAGATTTTTGATGAAAATTGCAAATATCTTTTTAATTAATATATTTATGGATTTATATTACATTTATTTAAAACAAGGCACAGTCATGTGTTGATCAGAAATGTGTGATTTATTTTACATTTATTCATACCGATATCCATTTGTGTGTGCATTGAAATGTATTTGTGAGAAAAGAGTAATTTATATATAAATCAGAAAATACATTTGTGAATCCTTCTCTGTGCATTCATTATTAAAGGTTGGGTATGGGATTTGCGAAACGCCAGCAGATTCCTACCCCCTCTCCTTCAACGCTGACTCTGACTCCACCCATTCCAAGTACATGGACGCGCAGTAATGCAGGAGCGAACACAGATGCCGAGCGAGCCTATGGAGCGAGCCATTAGCTATTTAGCGAGCTCCAGTAGCTACCGCAGGATAACAACAAATAGAAGCTTGCTCTGGGTCACGAGCTTTGAGTACGTGCACGAAGGGGTCACGCGGGGGGAGGGGGAGTGCAGTGCTGCCCGTTCCACAGATGATTGACTTGTTCAATTTTCATGTCAGTTGCTGTAAATGGATTATGATAAGGATTTCAAGTAATTTTGCAAAAATTGCCAAAAAAGAGAATTCCATAGCCAGCCTTTAATGAGACTGTTCTGACCCCATACTAATCCTATCCAGAACAAGCCGTAAAACACGTGTATTTGGCCGTACAGGGACCTAAACAGGCCGTTTCTCAATTCCTAGCACGCGTACTACGGACTCGATGACTTGCAAGCACGTACTTGGCAAGTCTGTACTTCAAGCACATACTTGCGAGCACGCGAGTACGTACCTGCGATTGGAACAGCAGCGGACTCGATGACGTCACCACCTCTGCTCGTCCGTTAACTGTGCTACGGCATCATTTAGGCATATACTACTGAACAATAAATGATATAAAACAAAATCCCTGGCCGTTTCTCAATTCCTAGCACGCGTACTACGGACTCGATGACTTGCAAGCACGTACTTGGCAAGTCCGTACTTCAAGCACAGACTTGCGAGCACGCGAGTAGGCCTACGTAGCCTACCTGCAATTGGAACAGCAGCGGACTCGATGACGTCACCACCTCTGCTCGTCCGTTAACTGTGCTACGGCCTCATTTAGGCATATACTACTGAACAATATAAACAAATGATATAAAACAAAATCCCAGCCTCTTTCATTTTCAAATAGCATGTAAATATTCTGAATTAATAAAAATTGAAAAGATATGCGTGTCCTGTCATGTGTATAAGCTATACACACACGACTTTATATATCTATATATATTTATATATTATCTTATATTATTATTATTATTATTATATTATATATTATATAAATATATAAGTTAAGAGTAACTTAAGCTACAGTTGTGCGTCTTCTCCATATTGTCCGCCATCGTACTGCTGCGAGTGCGAAATGCATCCTGGGATTTATAGCGGTTGCAAGCACACACGAGCCACCTCCGATGCATGCTCGGTGAAACGGCGAGATCGAGCCAGGCCCCCAGGACAGGCATATACTTCCGCAATCCACCCGTGCTCAGAGGCCAAGCCTGGTATTGCAGCTGTTTAGCTGGGAGTGGACGGGGGTCCGTCATTTCATGTGGCCCAGAAGTAGATATCGCCGTCCACTCCAATACAAGTGGGGAACGGGATTGTGTCTCCGCAAGAAATGTCTGGATATCAATCAAAGGCTCATAATTATATTTCTACCCTGTTCTAAAAAAAATTAAGTTTTTTCTTTTCAAAACGCCTCCTCAAGCGTTTTATTAGCAGTTTACGTTGGGTACAGCAGCTGAAAGGAGCCGTACTGAAACGAACGGCTCCTTGCTATGATCCTATTTTGAAGTGCACGGCTCCATTAAAGCTATACTGTACGATTTGAGAGAGCTAGCATGATTCGAAATTAGCTTCTCTTCGGAGTTCCGTTTAACTCCTCCCCCACCCTTCAGGACTCCCTGCCCCCACCCCTCGACACAGAGCCGTGCACGAGCGCTGCTGCTACTTAGCAACCAGGTAGCTACGCTGCCGCTGCCTCATTGAGCGAGAGCTGAGCTAACGGTCGGCTGCGTTTCTCTACAAACTAGGATGTCTCATTCACCGGTAAGAACACACCTAATATTATAATGCTAAAGGTTTAAAACAAACATGATGAGGCCTACTGTTACTGTTAGTAGTAGTACTCACAGCCGTCAGGCTAGCTCATAAGCACAGATTGACTGGTAACAGTAAAGAAAAAGTTCACAATTTACTTACACACATATTTTGTGTAGTATATTACACTTTATTTATCATTCATTGTTTTGCTTGTCAGAGTTCACAAGATGAGAGTTTTTTGGGCTCTGACACAGACTACAGTCCCGAGCCAAACACGTCGTCGGGTCAGAGGGGACGGGCCCGAGGTCGACTGTCTGCAAGAGAGCAGGCCATTAGGGGCAGAGGAAGTAGAGGTGGAAGACGGGGAGCAAGAGACACTGGACGAGCGGGAAGAAGCAGGAGACGCGGGGCTGCAGTAAACCTGGGGCAGGATGATGTACTGCGAGTGGAGAACCTGCAAGCTCTAAGGATAGCAGATGAGCAGGTACTGTATCTGAGACATAAACCTTACCAGCAACTTTGTATACTGAGATGCCATGTACCATGAACACACACTAGCCTACCTATTAGAGGAAAATAAAAAACGGTATTCAATAACTAATCTTCATCATGTATTACTTTACAGGCAAGAATTCAAAGTCTGGATCTGCAAATGTCGCATCATTTGCTCCAGCTCTGCCTGACACGCGACCCCAGCCTCATGTTCGACCTGCTCACCATGTCATCCACAGATCCTCCTCCATCAGGCCCTCAAGTGAGAGATAAACCCACCTGGTGCATCTGCCACAACTGCAGGGAAATGCCGACGGACGTGGAGCGCAAGTGCTGTGGGCAACAACCTCACTCATGTATAGCAATGCTGCCCCACATCGAGGCATACATTCTGCAAGAGGGGCACCTGCGCCTTGCAATCAGAATCTGGAACGATGTGCGGGCTTTGAATGACCTTCCAGACCCAGGGGAAAGCAACAAACAATTTCGCTATGCTGCATACCGACAGTTTGTTGTGTGGCAATATGGGGCACTGGGAGCAGGGAACAGAGTGGTCCTACCCAGTTGCTGTGTGTGGAAGATAAGAGACCGCTTTCCAGATCCACACGGACAATATAAAGGCTTCATCCCAAACAGGTTGCAATGAACAAACAGTTTATTTGTATCTGTGTGAACGTTTTTTATATAATGTACATCGTTTTTATTTATATTTTTTCCCCAGGAGTAATTAAAAATGCAGAGTCCTTTTGTTTTTATATTATGTTTGAATAAAAAAAGGAAAATTACTTTTCATTTGTTATTATTACTGATATCAAGACATAACATTTATCATCTCTGTAAATGCTGCACTAAATAATTACAACCAATGTCGGGTGACAATATATCTTTTTTTATTGAATATAAACAAGTACAAACATGGTCAGAAACATTGTCCTGGGGTCCAGTTTTCGCAGATAGGTCTGGCTCTGCACGTGGCTGCATAGGCTGTGGCAACTCACACTTTTGGCAGTGAATGTCCTTGGGAGAGAAAATCACAAGACACACACAATAAACAACGGTATTAGGGGTTTTAAACAGCTGCAGATAAAAAGCTAAACAGTAGCTCTGTAGCTAACAGCTGAGTCGGAGCCTTCAGTCAACTGAAGCAGACAGTCTAGCGGGGCGAGCAGACTATTCCCTGAACACAAAAATAGACTTCTTCTGAACACAAATATAAAATAAACAGGAAACAAGACGAAAGCTTACCTGTCCAAGAGAAAAACGGCAACCATTGCGTCACTTTTCAGGCCATACCACTCCCTCAGCTTTCGCCATCACTGAAAAGCGAATCCAATATTTATCCTCGTTTTTCCTCGAGCTCTCTCCAAATTTTTTTTTGTTGCTGCCTTTTCATTTTCGGTCTTTCTTTTTCTTGCCTTTTTAAAAGGATGAACCGGGGCAAGTAACGGTGGCAGTGGTAACTTCTGTTTGTCTTCCATCGTGTTGACGTTGTAGGTTCACTAGGTCTAGTCCACTGTCATGAACTACTATATGACAACAACGCTTTCTTTGCCCTCCGTGAACGCGCTCAGGCCGGCTCAGGCTCATACACAGAGGGGAGAGAACGCGCAGGCTTGTGATTGGTTCTTTAGATTCGGGGTACAATGTCTCCGATTGGTAAGCATTTTAACAGGTTTATAGCCGATACAGAATTCGTTTTTGTTTCGCTTCTTTTTCATTGCCCATAAGTTATTTATTGCTGTCAGGATGTAGAAACCAATTTCAACAACATATTAAAAAGTGCATATCACTGGAAATCGTACAGTATGCCTTTAACTTCCGAATTAAATTAAATTCCGAATTAACTTCCATTAACTCCATTAACTTCCAAAGTCTGAGATTTGTCCTTTACTTGACATGAATGGCGTTGAACACGGATATATAACACACATATCATTGAAATAGCTGGAACAGGCACGCACGTATTGATTACCTGAATGATTATGGGAGACCTACGTAATTTTCATAATATTGTAAATTGTCTGATATTAACATTTCAGTTGCGTTGGTAGGTATTTCATTTTCATTTGCTTGTTTAGCTATGTATGACAGGGTTATGGTTAGCTATGTATGACAGTTGACAATGTTGGTGTATTACAATTCAATATTTGGGTAGGCTACTCCAACTTCGTTGCTGGTCGATATGTAAACATTTACTTTTATATAAATTATTGATTGCATTCTTTGTAAAATAGTTAGTTGGAAGGAATCTGTTTCTTAAGCAATAACATTGAACTGAAATTTTTAGGCCTACATACGTTTACTATGTTACTATGGTATTATATGGAGCAATCTTACATATTTATGAAGTTTCCAGATCAATAAAGTTCTATCTCTTTTTATTTGAACTGCCTGTATGTCCTCTTGATTATAGTATTACAGTGTGTACCTTGGTTATCAGCTATCATAGAATGGTGTCCAAATGGCTGCATGTGTAATGTATTTATATGTTTTTTTACATGTTGTGACTGTCTGAGTTTGTGATGTGAGTCTATGGTCTTGTATATACATGTTTCATGTATTTATATGTTTTTTACATGTTGTGACTGTCTGAGTTTGTGATGTGAGTCTTTGGTCTCGTATTTATATGCATGTTTCATGTATTTATGTTTTTTACATGTTGTGACTGTCTGAGTTTGTGATGTGAGTCTTTGTTCTATTGTGTCTCGTATTCATATACATGTTTTGACTGTCTGAGTTTGTGATGTGAGTCTATGGTCTTGTATATACATGTTTCATGTATTTATATGTTTTTTACATGTTGTGACTGTCTGAGTTTGTGATGTGAGTCTTTGTTCTATTGTGTCTCGTATTCATATACATGTTTTGACTGTCTGAGTTTGTGATGTGAGTCTATGGTCTTGTATATACATGTTTCATGTATTCATATGTTTTTTACATGTTGTGACTGTCTGAGTTTGTGATGTGAGTCTTTGGTCTCGTATTTATATGCATGTTTCATGTATTTATGTTTTTTACATGTTGTGACTGTCTGAGTTTGTGATGTGAGTCTTTGTTCTATTGTGTCTCGTATTCATATACATGTTGTGACTGTCTGAGTTTGTGATGTGAGTCTTTGTTCTATGTTCCCACTCTTGGCCTGCACCTTGACGTGGTGAGTGGGCTTTAAACTAAGCCAGGCCTTTTATATTTTTTCGTTTGTTATTCACAGTCTATCTTATTAATGATACAAAGCCTTAATTAAACCCCTTCTCTTCTGTTTGCAGAAACTGGAAACTTCAGAGTATATTTTATCTTAAGTTAGATAATCTTTTTTTGTTTCCTCATCAGATCCCAGTCCATCATGCTCCTCTACTTGTCTGCCGTGCCACCATCATGCCTCATGCATCACCTCTCAGCGCCTACCCAGCTGCATCTTATTCCATTTCGAAAAAGCGAGCATCTCACCAAGCAAAGTTTTGCTAATGCCTGCTCAAGTTATTTAAATACTTCATTCTATGGATATCTGAAAATATTTACAGATGGTTCTAAAGATCCCAAAGGACAATGTGGTATTGGCATATATATTCCAGAATTTGAAAAAGGATATGGATATAGAGTGGGTGACTTTATCCAACCCAGTCGCCAAGAAAAAACGTCAGTGGTGTACGTTTCCATGAACACTGGATACGTAGCATTTCAACGTAAAAAATAGCGTGTTATACCTACAATATCCACGTGTGCCGCTGTGGAGGCGGGTTTCGGGGTTTGGGTTTCACGGCTTTCGCGGCAAATTGTGGACACGATTGTTTAGGGGGGGGGGGAGACTGTTGTTGACCGGGGAGGGGGGGGGGGAGGAACACGTTTGTTGAGGGGGGACGACGGCACACGATTGTAGGGGGGGGGGGACACGTTAGTTGAAGGGGGGGGGGGGGGGGGGGACACGTTTGTTGAGGGGGGGGAGACACGTTTGTAGGGGGGGGGGGGCACGCTCGACAACGAGAGTTGGTTTTTATTGAACGCTCGACAACGAGAGTTGGTTTTTATTGAACGAGACTTCAACACGGAACAGCTGCGCGAAACGATGGTCACGTCACTCTCGGTGACGGTGTCGACAATAATGAACACACGAACAATGTTAATAGAACAACACACAACCACATAACATCCCGAACCCATTAACCCCACTTAATCCTAACAACAAAACAAGTTAAAAAAAGCCCCATTTGTCAACTGAGAACCCCAATTCCCAGAATCCCCCGCGGCTCCGGAACACGGCGTAGCTTATATTAATCTTTATTATCTGAATGGGAAATGCAATATTTTAGGACCGATTCACCGTTAAACGTGTTTCTAATAACATTTCTAGCGAGAAATATACTTTTTAATTGCATAATCTTCAGTCAGTGATTGTGTCTGATCTTTAGTTTTATAGTTATTAGGAGTTGATCGGCTCGCTCGCATGTTTCAACGACGTCAGGTTGCTTTCGCTAAACTAGCAGCTCACGTGCTTCCTGCGTTTGTGTTATTAAACTGTTACTTTATGTAACTTTTAATGATATCATCTTGTTAGAAACACGTATATCTGAGAGCCAACCCAGTCGCCAAAATCATACCTACGTTGACAGTGTACGTTTCGTGAACACTGGATTACGTCGCATTTCAACATAAAATAGCGTGTTATACACACACACACACGCACGCACATGCACAGACACACACACACACAAGCACACACACGCACGCACGCACAGACACGCAGACACAGACACAGACACACACACACACACACACACACACACACACACACACACACACACACACACACACACACACGCACACACGCACACGGTGCATTTCGCTGCTAAAACCACAACAAAAAAATATTCCCTCAAATATTATTACTTTCAAAACGTTGGCCAAAACGGCCAATAATATCATTTTTTTTTGGGATGCTTCTAGGACATTTTGGGTGGATTTTGAACGGTATGTGGGGGGCACGTTTTTTGCAGGACCTGGCAACCCTGCGCTGTTGCCCGAGATCTGGATCCACCGCGGCGTGGTGCCGTCTCCTTTTGACCTTTTGACCCCAGACTTCTGGGGGAATAGCTGAATCAATTCATTAGTCAATCAGAAGCATGTAAATATCTTTCCGGTGGTGTAAGAGGACAAACAAGGTATCCTTCAACATCTACGCTTCCAGGCGATTGCAACGGTGCCACACATGAGCATATTCGAACATGTTTAATGGTAGTAATTAGCTGTCGAAATTGGAGGCCTTAATCAATACTGAGCAGCTATTGATTTGCTTCCCGATAAAGATTTGTCACAAATGACATGTTATTTAGCATCTACACGTTGAGCTGAGTCCAATGACACCAAGAACGACACTCTAGCTAATGGTAACATGTATTTTACATGGTACACCTAGGTCTAGGACATGATCTCGGTGTAGCAAGAGGCCGAGCTTGATCTCATTGGACTCAGCTTAACGTGTAGATGCTAATTAACATGTAATTTGTCAAAAATCTCCATCGGGAAGCAAATCTATAGCTGGTCATTATTGATAAAGGCCTCCAAAATCGACAGCTAATTACTACCCCGAAACATATTCAAATATGATCATGTGTGGCACTGTTGCAATCGTCTCGAAACGTAGATGTCAAAGGACACCTTGTTTGCTCTGCTGCACCACCAACGGGAAGATATTTTCATACTTCTAATGGATTGATTCATATTTTAAGGTTCTCGGAGTGAGACTTTAAGTGGCTGCAGCAGAAGTGTTGAGACGAAAGATGATATCAAGAGATTTATAGAATATTCCCATTCACATTATGATTCTTCGTCGTAACATCCGACCAAACATCCTTTACATTCACAGAGCGAAGATTATGAAAGTCCAGGCTCAGCAAGTGCTCCATCTCGTTGCACCTGCACCCAGCGGCTCGCTTGCAAGATTTTGGCCTGAAGTTCTTCCCAGACCTATACCCTAACAGTCCAATATGCATATCTGAGAATCAGGCCTCTCTTCAATAATGACAAAATGTAATTCACTTTTTGTTATCTCATAAGCGGCGTGGTGCCGGCTCCTTTTGACCTTTTGACCCCAGACTTCAAAGACGTGGCCATAGGCCAGCGGTGTCTACACACATTAAGCCACAAATGTACACCTCCATCCCGCAAAAAATGGGGCCTAGAAACTAACCTCTGTCTTATGTAAATTGACTGTACTGTTGGAGGTCACGCCCCTTTTCCAGCCTTTTCGAGATAGCTAGGGATGCTAAAATGTTGACACACATTTCCCGGGGCCCCGAGAACGACATATGCAAGATTTGTAGTTCTAGCCCATAGAGAAAAAAAGTTTTCCCAAATGGACTGTCATTTGGACAAAGCCCCTTCAGAAGTGTTGCCTGCGAGACCTAATGGTTCAGAATGTGGTGGAAAAACAGTTTTTGAGATAGGAAGGTCCTACCGCCCTGAAATTTTAATACCTTATTCTAGGGCCTAACTGGGACCTCCGCACCGAAACTTGGCGGTCATCAGGGCGGTAGGACCTTCCTATCTCAAAAACTGTTTTTCCACCACATTCTGAACCATTAGGTCTCGCAGGCAACACTTCTGAAGGGGCTTTGTCCAAATGACACTCCATTTGGGAAAACTTTTTATCTCTAAGGGCTAGAACTCCAAATCTCGGATATGTCGTACACGGGGCCCCGGGAAATGTGTGTAAACATTTTAGCATCCCTAGCTATCTTGAAAAGGTCGGCAAAGGGGTGTGACCTCCAACAGTACAGTAAATGTACATAAGACAGAGGTTAGTTTCTAGTCCCCATTTTTTGTGGGATGGAGGTGTACATTTGTGGCTAAAGGTGTGTAGACACAGCTGGCCTGTGGCCACGTTTTTGAAGTCGGGGGTCAAAAGGTCAAAAGGAGCCGGCACCACGCCGCTTATGAGATAACAAAAAGTGAATGTGTATTTCTCTAATAGCTTTTTGTCATTATTAAAGAGAGGCCTGATTCTCAGATATGCAGGTTGGATGGCTACGGTGTAGGTCTGGGAATAACTTCAGGCCAAAATCTTGCAAGCGAGCCGCTGGGTGCAGGTGCAACGAGATGGAGCACTTGCTGAGTCATTTCCTGTAGGGCCGGAGCCACAGGTTGAAGCGTATGCGTCCTATGAGACCCCCTTTGATATATAAGAGACCTCAAAGTAAAGCTTACTTAAATGTCGTCGACCCAGTCACCTATTGCATCACTTCCTTTAGGGCTTCGGCCTCCTAATTGATCATTGTAGTATAATTGAATGCCCTCTTTCATATATATGATACCTCCACCACTGGGACGTGGCAACAATTCTCCAAATCCATATGGGGAGGGGGGGGTGATGCTTGTGGACAGTAGGGTTGTACACTAGACATAAATAGGAAGAAAACTCAGGAGAAGGAATGACCTCTCATAAATATTTATTTAATAAATTGTTTCAAATAACCCTGCCTCGTTAAATCAATGAGCTTGGTGTTTTGCTTTCAAAAATAGGTTATAGAAGAAGTCTAAACTGCAGAAAATAAAAACATCCAAGCTGCCTTTTAAGGATACCTTGGAATATCCGTCTATTTTTTAACCATCGGACACTAGTTTACGACAAAAACAACACAATTTACGGCAGCTCATTTGCCGCGTGGTTTTTAGAGCCATGTAAGGATTAGAGGGGCTGGTGGATAGCAACCACCATAGCAACCATGACGGTCAAGTGACTGGATTCAGCCCCGTTTAAAAAAATAGAATACCACCCTCAGGAGATTAATGATATTTAAATGATTATGACCATGAAGTCTTTATTTGCATGGGTTTACATTTCGTTCTGTGTAGCATGGAAAAATCGGAGAAACACTCCCATTCGGAATGCATTGGTTTACATTTCTTTCTTTGGAGCACAGTTATTTTTATTTATTTTCAGTTTTTGAGGAGGTGCTTCAAAGATGCTAATTTTTCTGCAATAATCCAAAATCAAATGGAAAAACCCGTTGGCTTTTTGTCAAGGGAACCCAGGGCGACGCTCACTTCCGGGTTGGCCAACACACGTCATCCCTCCACCACTATACTGTAATAACGCATGTTGAAGTTGAATGATAATGAATTAATTTATTCTTTATTCTGCCTTAGTATTCATTCATTTGGCAGCGAAATGCAGTGTGTGTGTGTGTGTGTGTGTGTGTGTGTGTATAACACGCTATTTTATGTTGAAATGCGACGTAATCCAGTGTTCACGAAAACGTACGTGTTTCTAACAAGATGATATCATTAAAAGTTACATAAAGTAACGGTTTAATAACACAAAAGCAGGAAACACGTGAGCTGCATTTCCCATTCAGATAATAAAGATTAATAAAGATCATACACATTCACTGACTGAGGATTATTCAAGGGAAAAGTACATTTCTCGCTAGAAATGTCATTAGAAACACGTTAAATGGTGAATATGTCCTAAAATATTGCATCTCCCATTCAGTTAATGCTGGGTTTTTCGTATCATATGCACATATGCACGCGAAATGGACGTATCCGCCCTCCACAGTAGTTAATGCTGGGTTTTGCGTATCGTATGCACACGAAATGGTCATTGGGCGTATGTAGGCTACTGCACGCATCTTGAAAGTGTCAAACCGTGCGATCTGTGCGCATATTGGTGAGACTGGAAAAGCTGTCATATTCTTAGTTATCACAGACAATTTTTAACAATAAATGTTCTGTACGGAGCTCCTTAAGGGACAATAGGGAGAAAGCTCCCGGACAGAACCTTAGATGGAAGTCGTGCTTAGTGACAAATCACGACAAATACTTCCAATTGATATGCATGAGTTTGAAAATTGTGCTTTTTGACACGAACATTTAGAAATACGTGTACCTGATCACGTTTCAATAGATTAAATAACGTGACAATGTCACCTATTTTCGTGAGCCCGGGATGCCTGTACGCCGGCCATTATCGCCCGATGAAATATTCTTCGTCATATCTATCAAACCAAACATCCTTCACATTCGCCGAACGACGATTATGAAAGTAAAATGCACATTTCTCGCTAAAAATGTTTACATAAACACTTTTAATGGTTTAACTATGCTAAAATATCATATTTTCCACCCAGGATAAAAAGTATGTCCGCCATTTTCACAGAAGAATATCCTAAAAACTATCCAATAGGAAAGATGCTCACAGCGTCTATTAGAGACGTAGTGAGGCACCCCCCATTCCGTATGCAGAAGACGCCGAAGGGTACCTTTACCGTCACCGAGCGAATAAAAAGGGTACCTTTCCCGTCAGTCACCGACGCTAAAGGGCCTTTGCCAACAGTCGGTATTTGACGTTCTCGGAGTGAGACTGTGTTGTTCCGGTTGGCACGAACAGTGCCACAAGCATACAGGCCATGGGTCCTCATCTCCTCCAAGAGACCTACCCCGGTGTAAAAATTGTCCATGTAGATGGACAGGTGAGAGCCGTAATATGGTCTGGCTAAATCCATAACCACACGATGTGCCAGGCCCTTCTCTCCTGACCCTTCACAACCAGCATAGACCTGGAAGTTGGTCACATATCCAGTGGCGCTCTCAGCCATTACCCACACCTTGATACCCCACTTTGTAGGCTTCATGGGGAGGTACTGCCTGAAGGAGAGACGCCCTTTGAATTTAATCATGCTCTCATCCACAGACACGTTGCCATCCACCTCATAAAGTGCCTGGAATTGAGCCAGGAGGTAATCTAGGAACCAGCGCATTTTCCACATCTTGTCATCTCTGTTGACTGCTGCCTGGTTGTCCTGGAGGTGTAGATACCTGAAAATGCAGAAATAGACACAGATCTTAGATGAAAGCACAATATCAAACAAAGTTACCTTGGATGAAAGCATAATTTAAAATATTATCATAATTGCTGTGCGTTGTAACATAATATTCTGTCTATATTGTTAATTACATTGGACTGTAAGCTACTATTTATACTTGTATGTGATTGAATAAAAATACTATGCAAAAAAACTGTCTGTGTTTTAAATTACATGCACTTGTATGTGATGACTACTGAATAAAAGTATTATGCATAATACAAATACAATTGCATTCCATCATAAGAAGTAGCGTAATTAAAAGATACAGGCTATAATTTGGGAATGTATAGTAGCCTAGGCCTTATTGTTCTGGAGATCGCAGTTAGGTGTGAAATTCCAAAGAAGCTCTATTCTTTGGAAGAGTTGTATTGCTAGTCTGGAGATCGCACTTAGGTGTGACATTCCAGAGAAGCTTATCTGATTTTACGCACCCGGGTGCTTTACGCATCTCCGGGACAGTAATACATATCTTACATATAAACTGTCGTAATTTCTTATTACAGCATCATCACAACCAATAAGTATTACTATTGTCCTTACCTCCAGATGACCGCAAATCTGTCCCGGGACATATTTCTGGCGAATTGCGTCCGAAAGAGATTCTTACTCTGTCGCCAGTAATCTCTTCGCACCGGCAACACAAGCAGCCCCAATCCCATACAGATACCAATAAAGGTCTTCATCTCCGGCACAGTTACCGGAGACCACCTTGCCGTCTTCGCTCTGGTCGGTGTTTGTTCGACCTGGTCTCTATATCGGTTTGTCTCTGTGACGAGATGTGTCCAAAGTTCCTCCTTAAAAATCTTCTCAAATGCCTGTAGCGGTGTGGCATCTTGAGGCAAATCGAGCTTCACCCCTGGTGTCCTGTTGAAGGCACTCCGTCGATTTCGATGGTAGTTGTCCGTCTTCCAGTTGGTCTGGAAACCCTCAAACTCCCCTAAATCATCTTCTTCTTCCTCGTCGTCATTCACGAACATGTGCCTTAACCATAATTCCCGGTCAATCGGTTCGTATTCGTCATCAAAGTACTCAGCCTCATCAACATCTTCGAAGCCGAGAAACTCCTCGAAATCGCTACCGTCAGAAAAGTCTTCAGTCTCAAATTCCGCCATACTTGCTTGAAGAAATTTCTGAACTAAACTCACGAGGAACAAGTTGACACCTATATGTGTCTATTCTGATGCATTTCATTGGCCCAGAGGCCGACACTTTGGGCAAAAACCCGCCTTATACAGAAAAACGACACAAACGCTTTCCCGTCCTTAAAGGTAGAATGACGCAACAGCGCCCCCGGCTTTAAAGGTAGAACAGCGGCAATGCTTTCCCGGCTTAAATGGGTTAATATTCACACTACATCCCTCCTTGCGCATATGCTTCAGCCATGCGCATTAAATTAACCAATCCTAACAACGGTGTAGTGCAACCAAGTTGAAGTTCCTTTCCTGAATCATCTGTACATAAACCAATCTATTGTGAAGAGAAATGAAGACCAGTAAATACAAAACCAAAGGTCGATAGTGGTGGGTCTATACAGCCGTCTTGAGACCACGCTGTTCTTAAATGCAGTAAACCGTAAATGTTTCATGATTCAGTATACCTGTGTGTCGTAACTTATCAGAGTAACAAATATCAGTCTATGAAACGCTGACGTTGTATCAAAGCGTTACAGCAGTAGCATTGGCATTTGAAAGGTGAACCCACTACTTCTGAATCTAAATTGAGCCTATATTGTCCCTGGCGAGCAGATGTATCGCTAATCCAATCGCATTTGATGTTGTCCACACTTTGATTCACTCCTATGTACATTGCATACCACATCAAACGTGTATACGCCTTATTCTCTGCCTTTTGCATACCACATCAAACGTGCATATGTCTTAGCAAAGTGAAGTAAAGTAAAACCCAGTTTTATCTTTACTTATTTTATAGCTATACATGTCCCGGACACGTCCATTACTATTTCCAAAACAGTTTTTTTAGCTACGCAGGTCCCAGACCTAACTATACCATTACATGAACAGTATTTATTATTATAATTATCTAGTTTTTTGTTGGTCAACATCAAATCGATACATTAATTCAACCTTCTGACTTACTGACTTACTTGATTTCTCCCCGTGTGAGCCCGTGATTGACAACTCTCCCAGAGCCTCCCCATGAGCTCCACCGTCACCACTCCCCGTGTGAGCCCGCGATTGTCAACTCTCCCGGAGCCTCCCATTGAGCTCCACCGTCACCACTCCAGAACACTGCAGGAACGATTAGTCGGTTGACGTGTGGCTCGGAGGCTCCCAAGGAGTGCCACAATCCTACGTCTTGACACCTGGTGCAGTTGACATGTGGCTCGGGGGCTCCCAAGGAGGGCCACAATCCTACGTCTGACACCTGGTGAATTTTGAGCTAGGTCAATCAAAACCGTCTAAACTAGGTAGAATAAAGAGTCATCCAAACTCACAACAATTATGCACATCTGGGTATTAAATATATGGTGATATTTTATAAACAAAACAAAAACTGAACCTAAAAGAAAAATTCAGAAGTTATCGGTTGAAACAAATGTTATTGTAATTGAACTACAGCAGTTGAGCTAACTCCTGCCTTGTGCACCGGTTAAAACCATGTGCACCATCTATTAATTAGACATATTATTCTAGCAGTTGAACCCTGTGTCTATTTGAACCAGCCTGGTTCTCTACCTGTCTAGCTACACAAAACGCATGAAAATAGACAGAAGGGCTCAGCAACCTGGAAAAAATAATAATTACTGTCAGTGTTTGGCATTCGTTCCTGCTTATACTGCCATTACCTGGAGAGAGAGAGAATTAAGATCAATGCACAGAAGTAAAACGATGAGTGTTGGGCAACTTGTAATGCCTGTTTTGCCACCTCCTGAAGAGAAAAGAGAATATTTGTAGTAATGTTAACAATTAAAATGATGAATGTCGGGCATCCGTCACTGCTCGGGTTGCAAAGGCCTGACGAGAAAAGAGAACAAATTTAGTACAAATGCAAAACATTTATAGATCGTTTAAACTATTAATGTTGGTGAATCAAAAAAAATTGATTACAACCTACACAAATACTCGTGTGTACGATATTAACAAGGGACTGGCTTTCCGTATTTCAGCACCCAGACACACAGGCCCCCAAATATACAAACAAATATACTAAATGTACATCCTGGTTCCAAAACATGACTAGACTAGGGTTGGGAGGGGGCAAGGGGGAGAAAGAACAATAAGATAAGACTTCAATTTAACTGACAATAGGAAGGGGTATAGCCTCCTTCTTTCAGCAATATGAATAAGGGAGTGTGGGAAGAGAGCGTTTGAAGGTACAGACTAGGTGTGTTCGTCTTTAAGTTGCAGGGCTGTGTGATCTGCAGGGAAATCAATAGGTCTTTGTCTATGAAGTTGATGTGGCATAGGGGGTGTATAGAAATGTATTAGATCCCTCTGATTCAGTATGAATGTTAAAGTCAAGAGGGGTTTTGAACGGCTGTTTAATGCGTTACCCTATTGTTGCAAGTCAAATTTGGTCTCGTCTGGTGGGGGCAGACAATTAAGGGGATTCTTGAGCTGGATGGGGGGATAACAGTAGATCGGCTTCTTGGAAAGCAGGGGGTTGTCCAGTTGGGACTTATAATAGTTATATTCTTGTGGTGCAGTTGGAGATGTTGAGATGTAATTGCGAATAATCTCGTGTTAACGAGTAGGGGGCACTACCAAGAACTACAAATATAGCGGCGGGGCAAACTACATACGTATCAGCCGATAAAAGAAACTTCTCTGAGTTCTATCTGTCCGGCTGATATCTGGGGTACCTTATGGCATAAGGCTACCACTTGACCGCAATTTTCTGATCAACTACACTCTTTCTCCGCATTTCTCCGTGTACATTTATATATACACAGATAGTCCTATGAGATCCTCGGATGAAAAGGGGAACTACAAACAGAAGTTATTGTTAGTTTTAAACAGCCACAGAGAGAGAGAGAGAGAGAGAGAGAGAGAGAGATGTCGTGGGAGGGATGGGGGGTCTTTACGAGGAGGTTTTGCTGGAGGAAGAGTGTTTGTCGGGGGTTCACTAAGATAGATGAGAGGAGGAGGAAAAGAACTTCAATTCAACTATCAAATAGAAAGGCGTGTGGCCTTCTTCTTTAAGGAAGTGAGGGGAAGAGAGTGTTTGAAGGCATTCATGAAGGGGGTGCGGAAGGAGGGGAGGGGGGTGTTGGACGGGATCTGAAGAGGGAGATGAAAGGGTTTCAAGGGGAGGGAGGTGTAAGAGGGGTAGATTACCAGGGGCGTGCGGAGGGAGGGGGGAGAGGGGGGCGTTGGATTCATCGAAGAACTTCAAATATGGCGGCGGGGCAAACTACATACGTATCAGCCGACTACAGAAACTTCTCTGAGTTCTATCTGTCCGGCTGAAAACTGTGGTAACTTATGGCATAAGGCTACCACTTAACCGCAATTTGTGTTCTCAGTACACTCTGTTTCTGCGCTGTGTGTACATTTATATGTACACAGATAGCCCTATGAGATCTTTGGATGATAAGGGGAACTACAAATAGAAGATACCGTTGTTAAAAATAGCGACAGAGAGAGAGAGATGTGTCGTGGGAGAGGCTGGGGGTTGGATTTACGAGGAGGGTTTGGCGTGAGGAAGATTGGTGGTGGGGGGTTCATTAAGACAGTGGAGGAGGAGAAGCGGAGAGAGAGACGGGGTTGGAGAGAGAGGAAATGGAAGGCCAGTGAGGGGACGGGGTGTTAGACTGGGCCTGGAGGGGGGTGGTGGGGACTTTAAGAGTGTAAAGGGTTAGGAGGGACTCGTAGATTAATAATTAATCGTCTTTTATCACAAAATACCAACAGACTTGAATGTAAAATGTAAGCATGCAGTCTTGGATGGTATTTACTCTGAACGTCCGCTATGGAGCTACTGCTTAGGAACACAGACCGTGCCGGCCTCAGGAAAGTTCAGAAGAATGGGAGAAGTGAAAGATAATAAGGATTGGAACTCTCGTTAATGTTCTATTGTGGCTCGATCTTCACAGAGACCGATAGTGGAGGACTTCACCTCGCACCCATAACCATGAACAATCGTTAACGACGAGTACTCAAAACAACTCAAGTGTAAAGAAGGGGGGAGGGAGGGCCTTCAGAGTTCCTTGCAACCGTTGATCTACACGTGTTGTTATGCTTTTTAAGTCGAGGTCTAGGCCTCTGGAGCAGCACGACCGGACAGTGGCTAAAACAAACTTACACCTAAATGTTCTTATAACCAATCCTATTGCAGATTTAATCTTTAAGGCAATAGTTTCTACTTACCTCAGACGTGTGTGGCCTGTGGAAGTTATTTTAGCGTCGCGCCCGCCGGGATTCTCGGGACTTTCTTCCAAACGTCGAGGGTCACCAAATTATTGCAGCATTCTTGAAGAAAGTTGTCCAATCCCGGGTTGCTTTTAACTCACTTTATTTTTTATAAAGTAGGCATGTTTCGGTATGGTAAACTATGAAGCTTAAGGGAGGGAATTGTATCTAACGCGTGGAGAGGAAAATACCGTGATCTACTTCAAGCCACCGGGCTTAGGCCCAGTGGCTCTCTGCCGTCTACCTATTGATCTCTGGCCTCTTCACTTCGAATCATCGGATAGAGGACGTCAAGTGGGCGTGGCCTATGCAGTGGGCGTGGCCGGGGTGACGTAATGGCTTCGGCTTCTTCACCTATCTAAAGGTGCTGCCTTCTGTGGAGGGAGCAGCCTTCAATAAGGTCTTGCTTCCCTTGTGGCTATGTGAGGGTAATGCAGCTTCTTAAAATACTTGACAGCAATCCAAATAATATAAATTATAATATTAGCTAGCATGCTATCTAACGTTATGTCCACCATTTCGCTAGCAAGCTTCGCAATTAAAACGTATTTTATTTATCTGTGTATATAAAAGTATTACTGGCGTTTTTAATAGCTGAATAGTCAGGAGCACAGGAGAGACGTTTCCTCCAGGGCCGACGTTCTCTCGGGGTAACACCCTTCACTTTGACCGGCAGTGGGTCTGCTTATAGGTCGGAATGAAGCGGCCACGATTATTGACGGGCTGGGTACTTTATTCGTAGTTCCACTGACTTAGCAGTTCACACAACCGGACTCGTTCGTTCATTAAACTGACATGCGCAATCGCTCGCTCTCCTCGCTTGTCCACTCACTCGCTGAAGTCACTCACACACACGCTGCCATTCTCACGCACACACAGACGAGAGCGTAGTGTGTACTGAATGCATCTTGATGATGATACACTTATATTGACACGACACCGGCTTCCTCTATCATCTTCGCCACCTTTTTTTAATAAATCGCCGTTTCTCGTTTTCCGTCGGCGACAACCATAGATATATATATTAACTAGATGCCTTGCGGTGGCGTCTAGAACGTCACCACTGGCGGCCATTGTTGGGAAAAATAACCTGATGAGCACATCATATGGCAGGCACATTAATATATAGTCGACTCTTGCTCTAAACCCAACGAACACATAACACAAACATGATAATATATAGTCAGGTCAAGGCCGGAGCTGAAGGCCCCATCTCCCAGGCAGGCAGATGGTGGACACTCAGACAATGCACCAGTATCATCTCCAGAACGGGAGAGCCACATTAATTTATCACACAGGAGACACCTCGAAGCTCTCCCCCACTAGAAGGAACACATGCAGATACTAGGGGCCTGAGAGCCACATTAATTTATCACACAGGAGACATTTTGAGAGCTCTTCCCCGTTAGGAGGAACCAAGAGATACACCTGCCCATACCAGGGCCTCAGAGCCACATTAAATTACCACACACGAGACATTTCAGGGGGGCACTCCCCGTTTTAATTTATCACACCGGAGACACGAGGAACTCTCCCTGTTACGAAGCTCTCTCAGGGCCTGGGAGCCAAAACACACAGAACCGCACACACCTCAAACGCACACACCTCATCGAGAGGAGGATACAGCATAAAAACTGTACCACACAGGGACTCTTCACCTTCTTCTGAAGCAGACCTTCCACGGAGGCGAAGCTCCAGACGAACCATCAGCGCTGATTAGGGACTTAGACATATTCGATTTCTCACGCTTTATGACTCTGTATAACCGTTGCCACTTTACTTAATAAATCCAAGGTCCTCGTGCCGATAGACTTTATTACCTCTCCGTCTCATTTTATCTGGTCCAGTAGCTAGACAGACCGTTTTTCCCCAACACCATCTTACCACAGTAAGCTGCTCACCCATAACATGTGTTGGTAGTGGTACATGTACTTTTTAAATATCCATAACTTGCTAAATTTTCAACCGATTTACAAACGGTTTGGTTTATTACAAACGTTATTAACGTGGTTATGATATTGTACCTGTTTTAGAACATTATTCTATTTTTCATCATTCTATCAAAAGTATGCAGTGTCATAACTACATCTCTGACGTTTATAACAAACCAAACCGTTTGAAAATCGGTTAGACAGATTTTAAATGTGCTTTGTCTGAGTTATAACAATCATAGTTTATGTTTTGTGTTCTCTCATTTTAGACTTTTGTGTAAACTTCTTGGCAGAGCTAGAGTCAACAGATCTCTGTAATGATGGTAAGTAGACAAATAGGCTACATGGCTATGTGATGCCCTCAGCCACTCTTATTGTGTCTAAAGTCTGTTTATTCAGTGTCTCCCTATCTTGCAAGTATATAATTTGATTGTCCTCTTTTTAGACTTTGCTGACAATCACCATCACCACCCCCAGGGCTATACAGGTGAGTATATAGGTGAGTTAACTAAAACAATTTTTATACATATATTTTTTAACACCAGATATGCCAACCAATCTCAAATGCTGCCATTCGATGGCCAATCAATCGGCAACCTTAGTTGCTATATGGTGCTCATTCATAACAACTTTGATAGTGCTTATTTACCTTATTTTCTCATTGCTTTCTGTATGTGAATGCAAATGTATAACTCGAGCCCCTACCACACTGTGCCATCAGAGCAAGCAAGGAATGGTATATATTTCTCATCTTAAATGTAAAAATGTTGTTTGTGCTATAATGCCCATTTACCCCCCAATACACAATGACCTAATGTGCAATGCCATGTGTGATGCCATGTTGTCGGTGTCTTA
The DNA here is from genome assembly GCF_031168955.1 of Gadus macrocephalus. Classification (NCBI taxonomy): domain Eukaryota; kingdom Metazoa; phylum Chordata; class Actinopteri; order Gadiformes; family Gadidae; genus Gadus; species Gadus macrocephalus. The sequence goes on from NC_082383.1 coordinate 16,417,496, forward strand.
ATGGTTCAGCTCCAGAAACACCACGGGGAAGATTCCATGCAAGGGAGCCCAGCCAAATGTTGCAAGGCAAGTATCATTTTCTGATCAACTTCGGTAAAGGCTCCATCATGGGTGTGAGTGTGTGCCCCCTCCCCCTCGGAGATGACTCAGCAGCAGAGAGAGAGGTCATGTTTCCCGAAGCTCCGCTAGGCATTGGAAAAAACTACTTAATTTATCGTTCAGATCTACTTTATCTTATTTTATTTCATGATCATAATACCTAACAGTATATAGTTTGTTTTCGTCGTCCTCCATCGCTCGATTCAACAATACATTTTGGCACTTTTTACTCCCGGATCAGACCGCAGAAAAAGCCTTGGACTTTCCTATCGCCAACATGCCTCTGTACTCGGATATCTCTGGCACGGAGACTGGGAAATGCACAGACTGCACCAAACTGCAACAGACGGTGGCTTTAATTGAAACGAGACTAGCAGCATTAGAAAAATGCAAAGGACCCCTACAGGATACAGTGCCGATGGGTGAGTTTGCTGAGCTCACTCAGATACAGCAAGATGATCAAAGCTACACTGTATCCTTCCCGAAGCTGGACAAGAGAGAGACAGTTCCAGCTGCGTTTCACTGGCACAGAGTCGGCGCTAAGCCAAAACAACATACCAAAGTGAATCAACAAGTTCACTCAACACCAAATGCTAAACTACCCAAAGCTAAAGTTATCAGCCGGATTAGCCCGTCACTGAAATTAACCCTGCCACTGAAGAACCGGTTCCTGCCACTTCAAGAGTCCACGAACGAGCCTGCCACCCATGCACCCCTGAGCCCCGAGATGCGTCCGGACGGACAGTGAGGACAGAGACGGAGCATGAACCAGTCGCCATGGAGGCGAGCTGCGCATGCCTCGGCCACCTGTGCACCCCTGACCCCTGAAATGGAGAGACGCCGAGATCGTTTAATGGCCTGTGGCATGTGCCACCGCGACCACTGACATACCATGGCATATGCCGTTCTGGAACGGTAACTGCCGTTCTGAAACGGTAACTGCCGTCGCGACCACAGACATACCATGGCATATGCCGTTCTGGAACGGTAACTGCCATTCTGAAACGGTAACTACCGTTCTGAAACGGTAACTGCCGTCGCGACCACTGACATACCATGGCATATGCCGTTCTGGAACGGTAACTGCCGTTCTGAAACGGTAACTGCCGTTCTGAAACGGTAACTACCGTTCTGAAACGGTAATGCCATGGCATATGCCTTTCTGGAACGGTAACTACCGTTCTGAAACGGTAACTGCCGTTCAGGTGGAACGGTAACTGCAGTTCCCAACAATGGTATGTGACACCAGCATAACTCCTCCGTATAATTTCAAGACAGGTATTGCCATAAATGTAAAGGTATATATTTGGTATTTATTGACACAATATCACAACATAACGCCGTAAATAAAGGGATTTACACGTTTCTCTCGTCCGTGCTGTTGTTATGATATTTCCGATCTGTTTGTTGTTGCTTTTGTAATGACAGATGCTTTTGAAAACAGCCGGACTTGCTCCGGTGACGGTAGTTATAGCCTAGCCTTCTAGGTGGCCATAGAGCTATAGTCTATTGCTTTGTTCCAATATCCATACTATCCGCAGTCATTATACTTTATTTTAGTATGACTTCTTTTTTATATAGTTTGAGTACGTAGTGCGTTGCAATTAAGATCAGGGCGAAAGGAAGTGTAGTGAAAGGACCCGGATGGTATACTCAAAACGGTCAAACCGATGAGTGTGGAATCGTGGATTGTACACCTTTCGTGCTCCACGGCAGCGATCTTAGCTACGTAGCTGAAGAGGCGGAGCCAGGCTGAGCCAACGTCGGCGCATTTTCTTTAATAGGTCCATGCATTTTCCACGTATCCTCCATTAATGGAGTCATTTTGTTGTTTTAATAGCTTTATAACTACTATGTGTAAAGTGTTCACCGTTCAAAGCGAGATGTTTATTGCGGTTGCGATCGTAGTTTCCGTTAGGGGTGGCACTGTAGGCTATGGCTAGACAGTCATCCATTTTTCCACTCGTGTTTTATCAAGATGTTCTAGTAGCGTAGCCTATAATAAAGCCTACTGTTTGACTGCTTCAGCTCATAACTATTCAATAGGCCAAATATTAAGTTTTGCATTTGTTGTTATTGGTGTTTAACCAAATAATTTAAGCAGGCCTATAGGTTCCTATCATTTAACCCTGATCCAGTGTCATGAACCTTTCTATATCGACATGATCCAGTGGTATCATGGCATACAGGCCAAAAGTTTTTCCGCTGGCAAGCCAATTATGTTAATCGGAAGTTCCATTTCCTACTGGAACCACCGTTTTTCCGCTGGCATGCCACTCATGTAAAATGGTATTACCAGTTTCTACTGGCACCTACCGTTTTTCCGCTGGCATGCCACTCATGTAAAATGGTATTACCAGTTTCTACTGGCACCTACCGTTTTTCCGCTGGCATGCCACTCATGGAAAATGGTAATTACCAGTTTCTACTGGCACCTACCGTTTTTCCGATGGCATGCCACTCATGGAAAATGGTAATTACCAGTTTCTACTGGCACCTACCGTTTGCCAGTAGATATTCCTTTCCTGTGGTATTTGCCCGTTCATACACACATACCACTCATGATTCACAGCTACACAATCATTCTTATAAAAACGGTAGGTGCCAGTAGAAACTGGTAATTACCATTTTCCATGAGTGGCATGCCATCGGAAAAACGGTAGGTGCCAGTAGAAACTGGTAATTACCATTTTCCATGAGTGGCATGCCAGCGGAAAAACGGTAGGTGCCAGTAGAAACTGGTAATTACCATTTTCCATGAGTGGCATGCCAGCGGAAAAACGGTAGGTGCCAGTAGAAACTGGTAATTACCATTTTCCATGAGTGGCATGCCAGCGGAAAAACGGTAGGTGCCAGTAGAAACTGGTAATACCATTTTACATGAGTGGCATGCCAGCGGAAAAACGGTGGCCTGTATGCCATGATACCACTGGATCATGTCGATATAGAAAGGTTTATGACACTGGATCAGGGTTAAATGATAGGAACCTATAGGCCTGCTTAAATTATTTGGTTAAACACCAATAACAACAAATGCAAAACTTAATATTTGGCCTATTGAATAGTTATGAGCTGAAGCAGTCACACAGTATAGGCTTTATTATAGTCTACGCTACTAGAACATCTTGATAAAACACGAGTGGAAAAATGGATGACTGTCTAGCCATAGCCTACAGTGCCACCCCTATAGGGACCTGGCTCTGGTGCACTAACCGGAAACTACGATCGCAACCGCAATAAACATCTCGCTTTGAACGGTGAACTCTTTACACATAGTAGTTATAAAGCTATTAAAACAACAAAATGACTCCATTAATGCAGGATACGTGGAAAATGCATGGACCTATTAAAGAAAATGCGCCGACGTTGGCTCAGCCTGGCTCCGCCTCTTCAGCTACGTAGCTATTAGATCGCTGCCGTGGAGCACGAAAGGTGTACATCAATCCACACTCATCGGTTTGACCGTTTGAGTATACCATCCGGGTCCTTTCACTACACTTCCTTTCGCCCTGATCTTAATTGCAACGCACTACGTAGGCCTACTCAAACTATATAAAAAAAGAAGTCATACTAAAATAAAGTATAATGACTGCGGATAGTATGGATATTGGAACAAAGCAATAGACTAGCTCTATGGCCACCTAGAAGGCTAGGCTATAACTACCGTCACCGGAGCAAGTCCGGCTGTTTTCAAAAGCATCTGTCATTACAAAAGCAACAACAAAACAGATCGGAAATATCCTAACAACAGCACGGACGAGAGAAACGTGTAAATCCCTTTATTTACGGCGTTATGTTGTGATATTGTGTCAATAAATACCAAATATATATACCTTTACATTTATGGCAATACCTGTCTTGAAATTATACGGAGGAGTTATGCTGGTGTCACATACCATTGTTGGGAACTGCAGTTACCGTTCCACCTGAACGGCAGTTACCGTTTCAGAACGGTAGTTACCGTTCCAGAAAGGCATATGCCATGGCATTACCGTTTCAGAACGGTAGTTACCGTTTCAGAACGGTAGTTACCGTTTCAGAACGGTAGTTACCGTTTCAGAACGGTAGTTACCGTTTCCTGAACGGCAGTTACCGTTCCAGAACGGCATATGCCATGGTATGTCAGTGGTCGCGACGGCAGTTACCGTTTCAGAACGGCAGTTACCGTTTCAGAACGGCAGTTACCGTTCCAGAACGGCATATGCCATGGTATGTCAGTGGTCGCGGTGGCACATGCCACAGGCCAATAAACGATCTCGGCCCTACTGCACAAGTACGCGAATTGAGAAACGGCCTAATATGAGGAGAACTGGCACTCGCGGGTTAGTTCCGGTTTTCTGGACTGGTTGCAGTAATAATCTTTGACCACGCGGGACGCTCGTAGGCGAGTCCAGAATGAATGGGAGCCAACGGGGTTTTATCCTCAGAATCCTCTTTTCTCACGATGTAATTTTTTGTCGAGTAATTTTAAAGTTGCTATCAAAGGGTGGGGCTAAGATAATAAACTCAGCTGAATATTGCATTTTTTAAGGTCACGTATGTTCTAAAAAGGCGTTAAAAACATGCGATGACGTCACACACTGTAATAGGCTACTGTCAGAGGCACTGCTTTACGGCAGTTTCTAAAGCACTTCCCTTGTCCCCCAACGATAACACCAGCTGTTGGAGGTAAGGCTTTTTTTTGCCCTAGTTACAGAGTTTTAGTGAGCTAATGTAAAAAAAAGAAATGCGCGAATGTTTTACATATGTATGTTACTTACAGAGAGTGTTTTTACTAATCCTCACTAGTGCCGATGATAAAGCTTTTTTTTTTAGTAACGATTATGAGCCATTTCTTTCTCCTAAAATAGAAACCTGGATTAGAATCATAATTTTAAGACCATCAATTTAGTTTACATCAGTAAACAATCTGCTAGAGAGCAGTGTTCTGTTGTTCTCCTCATGCCTCTTCCTTTCTTGATCTCTACAGTCGGACCTTGATGCGTGTGACAACGGACAAGTCTTCTTCCTCTGTCCTTTTCCCCTGCCTCTGTTCAGTATGTTCAGTGTTGTTAAATCATTTCTCTTTTTTTTTTATTAGTTACTGTTCTTATTGTGTTCTTGTTAGTGTGATGTTTGAATAAACTTGCCTGTTGCAATGTTGGTATAATGTTTGTATAATTACTGTTATACAACTGTTACTGTTTCAATGTGACCCAGACCATATTTCTCATTTAACAAACATGTGTAGCTTATAATGTGTTGCATTGCAAGGGAAATTACGGTATATTCAATGGCTTAAAACAAACCCATCTGTAAAGATCAGTGAATGCATAGAAATCAATGACAAGTGGTGTAGATGGTTTTCCCTCTGTGCAAGGTCATTAGCCCAAGTCCTACAAAAAAATAACGACTGTAATAGCAGATGTTGAAGTTGTTAAATCGTTAACTAACCATTTGTATGGAACAATCGGTTAAGGTAAGTTAAGTGCTTGAGTCTCGACACTTTAGAGAATGTCTAGCGCGCAACTTGAATAAGCCATGTGCGATATTACCCGGGCTCCAGCGCAACTTTCCTTACCAGGTGAAGCCTCAGTAGCCTAGGACCATTCATACAGGAGCAAGCAAGAACGTTGCCTTTTTCTGTCCTTGGTAAACGAAAAGACGGACAATCCGTTTCCACTGTAAGTGCAGTTTATCATTGCACATTTACGAGGCATTTCTTTTTTAAACTATCTTTATTTTCGAAAAATAGACACTGACAGATTAAATGATATTGAGCGGGATATTGACTGTATTATTTAAGGTGGTCATACCGTACCTACCATGTATATAACACATTGAACATTGAACACAAGAAATGGAAGAAATTCCATTTATGCCCATGTACTTTCACCATACATACTATCTAAAAAATAAAAGGACCTGCAGGAAAATATAAATACAGTACTCAAAAATTGAGTTAACACGTTTCTGATTGCTCTTCAGCTTCAGATGCCGTAAGAGGGGTCTCTGGTCGTAATCAGTCGCAAGTCCGTCCCTGACCAATCAGCATTCATTAGCAGAATGCTAGCGTGTTTGGCCAACAACGGCCCAAACTGTAAGAAATCGAAAGGACATAAGTACTCACTCATTTGACTTTTGAACCATAATCTATATTGAACTTGCGGAATCTACAATAAAATTTGCGATATTTCAACGACAAACAGGTGAAAGAGGCATAATTAGCCGTTTAGCCCCATAGACTCCCATTCAATCTGGACTCGCCCGCGATCACCCCCAGTGGATTTCTCATGGAACTACAACCAAAATCGGTACAATGGGGCGTATAGGGAGTGCCCAGGCTCTTCGTAGACGGGCTCTGGTTGCAAGCACACACGAGCCACCTCCGATGCATGCTCGGTGAAACGGCGAGATCGAGCACGCATCAAGAACACTTCCGGGTTTTACGACAGTACTCGCTTGATGCGTGCTTCGAATTGGAACAGTGCTCGGGCAACGACTGATGACGTTTCACGAGTCCACGAGCACACGAGCACGCGCAAGTACGCGAATTGAGAAACGGCCAAACATCGAGCCGGCTTTTATGGTCGTCCATTTTTGTAGTCTTTATACCCCTTATTTATGGAGTCAAACTGACATGGAGTCTTAACCTCATTAAACATTAACAAAAAAGGACATGCGGTTTAATTTATATACTTGTATGATACGGTATTTATTGGGCACAATTAGCACGTTTTATATATATAAAGCTATGATGTTTCAGGGGGCGTATGGTTACACTTCCGTTTGCTACACCGCCTAAACTTCAATTTCCGGTTGACACAGACCCTGGCGGAGCGCTGTTGTGTAGCGCGAGGAGGAGGGCTGCCATTTTGATCTCAACGGTTTGGGAGAGAAGCGCCGAGGGGAGCTCCACTCACACAAACACACACACCCAACAGAAGACGCTCTAAGCGGGAAGGAGGACGGATTCAGCGAGAAGGAGGACGGTTTCATCGGGAAGGAGGACGGTTTCAGCGGAAAGATGCTGTCCGCTGCGCAGCTGCTCGACGAGTTGATGGGCCGCGACCGGAACCTGGCGCCCGACGAGAAGCGCTGTAACGTCCGCTGGGACCACGAGACCGTAAGCCCCAGTCCCACCACCACGGACCCCCCCGGTCTGATTTAGCGTAATGTTACACCGTAAACCCCCGGACTACTTTCCCCCAGACCGGGCTGGTGCCGAGCTAATCCCGGGCCAGTACAGCGGCGGCCCGGAGCGCTGGTCGTGGCTAGCGGATGTAGCCTAGTGAGCTAGCACAAAGGCTATTAAGTGACAGCTAACGCTAGCGCGTCTAGCAACGGCAGCGTGAGGGCACGGTTTGCCTGTTAATCAGATATGAGGTGGATTCGTCTTTAATAATGAAGTGGTGATAAGTCTGTAATAATTGTTCAGCTGAGAGAACCTCCATCTGAGCCAGATCCATGTTGAACAGAAACACCGGTCCTAGAGTACAACACGTTAGCACACCATTCTGTAATGTAAACACCAATAGTAACGTATTCATGTGGTGGTATCTAATGAACCTTCATGTAAACACCAGTAGTTACGTGTTCATGCGGTGGTATCTGAATGCATTCAATTTAAGCACCAGTTACGTGTTCATGTGATGGTATCTGAATACATTCATGTTAACACCATAGTTATGTGTTCATGTGATATTATCTGAATGCATTCATGTAAACACCAGTAGTAACGTGTTCATGTGGGGGCATCTAATGAACATTCATGTAAGCACCATACTAACATGTCCATGTCGTGGTATCGAATGATCCTTCATGTAAACACCCGTACTAACGTGTTTGTCTCATGTTATCTGAATACTTTTATGTAAACACCAGTATTAATGTGTTCATGCTGTCTCCTCCCAAGGTGTGTCGGTACTACCTCTGTGGCTTCTGTCCAGCGGAGCTCTTCACCAACACACGGTCAGACCTGGGTAAGACCTGAACACATTAACACATTTGGGGTGAAGGGTGGTGAACACAGGATGGGCTGTTTCTCATTGATTTTCTCTTCTCTTTCAGGACCTTGTGAGAAAATCCACGATGAAAATTTACGGAAAACGTAAGCTTTGATATGTTTAATATTCACTGTTTAATTAGATTTTAATAATTCAGATGTTTTTTATCCAAAGCGTCTTGCAGGGATTAAGATACTTTTCATAAGTGTAGTTTGACGTTTTGCATCCTGGAGTTATCCTGGAGTTAAATAACACACCCACTCCATCACCACAGTCCCCATGTTAAACCTCCTACCCTGTGCGGCTCCAGGTACGAGAAGAGCTCCCGCTTCATGAAGGAGGGGTACGAGCGAGACTTCCTGCGCTACCTGCAGTCCCTGCTGGCGGAGGTGGAGCGGCGGATCCGGAGGGGCCACGCGCGGCTGGCCCTGTCCCAGGCCCAGCAGAACGCAGGGGTGGGTGGTAGCATCAGGGGTCGGAGCTTCACACTTCTAAAATACCTATGAGAACAAAAGAACACTGTTGATGTTAGACCTGCATCAGCTAAATGGTTTATGGCGGTGTCCAGCCATCTAAAATAGGGGCTGGCTGAACATCTGCACACAATCCCATTCCCTACAGTTAGTGAGAAGATACACATTTCTTTATAGAACATCATTCGCGCACTTTTTCTTTTGTTGTTGATTTAAAGCCACTCCCTATTTACGATGACTTAAGACAATGAATGTCTTGTACGACCCATACACATATAGATAGATATAATTAGGTCATAGCCCTAGAGATAACACAACCTCATCCTACCCCGCAGGATGGCGTTCCCTCTGTAGCGTTTGTCCCTCCTGGGCCGCTTTAGAGCGGTGCAGCGTGACGGAGGAATCCCCTCCTCATCCTAACCCAGCGTTGGTCTCTTTTAAGGGTCCTGGTCCGGCTGGGAAGAACGACGAGAAGTCGACGGTCCTGACGGAGAAAATCGAGGACCTTGTTCTTCAGGTCTGTTGCTCTGCAGTTTACACATCTTCCTCCGTCTCAATGTGTGGTTAACCGATTTGTATAAAACAACTCAGAAGATCCCTGTGTCTGGGCTGAGCAAGTGGCTCCGGGCAGTGCGTGGTAGCGACTGGAGGTAGCCCTATTGGCCCTGGCGTGGCTTCAGATGGCCTCACCAGTGGCTGGAGGTAGAGCATCCCTATTGGCCCTGGCTCGGCTTCAGATGGCCTCACCAGAGGCTGTGGGTTTTTATCTCACTTCAATTCGGCATCTGTTGCGTTGTTGTTACCGTGACGTCTGTTACTTTTCAGGTAGTTTGGTTTTTTCAGCCTGTATTCAATTCTGGCTGAAACTGAAACCTTTTACATTTTTAAAAAGTAAAAGGGTCAGCTACAGAGTTGGATAATGGTCTGTCACAGGAAAAAAATATATTCTCAGCAGATCTCAGCAGCCTCACTCTACCAGCGTGCCAAGACTTAAAATAGACATGTAGAGCGTATCAATGGATACCTGTTTCCATCCAGTGCAGAGAAAACGCGTTGAGCCCTGGGCCCGGTAGCCCTGCGTTCACTACTGTATCCCCATGGCTGTAGTCCCATCCTCACTATGTGTCCGTGTGTCCAGATCGAGGAGCTGGGCTCGGAGGGCCGGGTGGAGGAGGCGCAGGGCATGATGAAGCTGGTGGAGCAGCTGAAGGAGGAGCGAGAGATGATCAGCGCCAACCCCTCGGTGGGTCCGCCCCTCGTGGACCGCATGTTCAGCATTCACCTTCTTGTATTTTAAATGTTAGGACCACTTACGACCCCGAATGGAAGAGGCAACATTGTAACAATGGGGGGTTTGTTTTGAGCAGACCATCGAGAGCTTCGCTGCTCAGGAGAAGCAGATGGAGGTGTGCGAGGTGTGCGGTGCCTTCCTCATCGTGGGCGACGCCCAGTCCAGGGTGGACGACCATCTGATGGGAAAGCAGCACATGGGCTACGCTAAGATCAAGACCACCGTGGAAGAACTCAAGGTAACCTTGACAACTGCACCGATCCCATAGAGTCGTTACGGCTGGGACCTCCAGACCTCTAAGGTCCAACGTCCTCTCTAGCTAGAGCAAGATGCCTGACCCCGAACCTGCTCACTGATTCATACTAGGGAACTTCAAGTAGCTTTGGAATACAAGCAATGACTAAATAGTTAACATCTCGTCGATGATTATATTTACTGAAATATTATTTGATTGATGTGCAGAATGAATCATTGTGCAGAATGAGTCATGTTTCTGCATATCGTTTGTGTTTTTTTAGACCAAAGGAATCAAACAAGTACTATGTTTTCACCAGTCCCTGCAGCCCAGTTAGGTGTGCTCCTCATGTCGGAGAAGCCCGTCTCGGACGGGCTTTAGCTCCTCGGACCCTTGTAGTACAATGCCACACCCTGTGTCTTTATTCATGTGTGGATGATGATTCTGACGGCAGTCATGAGTAGGGTTGAGCACCGAAACTCGGTTCCAGTAGGGAACCGGTTCCGCCTTAAACGGTTGTAACGAGATCGAATAAGAACGCACATTTCGGTTCCTCATAAAAGTGCCTGACGTTTTTTAACGCCCCCTGCCCCGCCCCCATGGTGTTGCGGCGTCAACTTGCGTTGGTGCTGGGCGCTATACCGGTTCTTACTGAATAACGGTGTGTATTTTCGTTAGGATATGATTTTTTTTTTTATATAGCCTTGCCATACCGGTGTATTTGATTACACAACGTTCGGAACGCAGCGCTGCGCGACTCTGTTTCAGACGGGACCCTTCTCAATGTTGCGGTAAACAAGCATGGTACTAGAGCCCGACCGATATAGGATTTTTAAGGCCGATACCGATACGAATATTTTGTGATTAAAAAATCCGATATGCCGATATATCGGCCGATATATATAAAAAAAAAAAATCCAGAAACGCGCAACAAAACAAACAGATTTCCCTAACATTGGTTATTTGTAGTTATCCTTTAAATCCTTTTCACTCTCAACTAACACGTAACAACAGCAAAACTGGACATGGTAGTCATGAATTAAGTCATGCTTATCGACTTTAGAGAATTGATGGGGATGTTCTTTTAATTGTTATTCAAGCAATGTATGTCTTGTGACAGTTGCCAACTTACCATGAACACACTTGCACACATGAGCTGTGTTGGAAATCATTCCCTATTCACTCCCTCACTATTCCCTATATAGTGTTTATGATATAGTGCACTATATAGGGAACGAACAAACGAGAATTCGGACACTACGCTGAACATTTCTAATCGTGATTTGCGTCAGTAAATGCGCCGGGTATTTGTGTGACGCAGACAGATGCTCCCACATCATGTAAACAAACCGGGCAATCCCGAGGAAAGCTGGAGCTTGTATTGATGTTGAACGCAACATTTCCTTGATCAAGTTTTTTTTATTAATTTTGAATATTACATTTTCTATGTTAACTCCCAATTAAATTGTTGACATCTCTAAACGAAAGCCGGAGACTCCATCATTAAATGTATTAGTTTTCGCGGTTATTCAGCTTCTTCTTCTCCTCCGGAAGAACACTACCGCATTGCATTGTGGTATACGGAGTAACAAGTAGGGAACATCGTATGTACACTCAAATTTTAGTGCATGAAATTAACCACTGAGAATTCGAACACCACTGCAAAATGGCGAGCACCCTATATAGTGCACTATATCCGTGATAGGGAATGATTTCGAACACAGCTATGAACAACACCGATGATCTCCGTCGATCTCCGTCATTCACTCTGCCTGAATCAGCGGGTTTGGGGCGTTAGAGCGCCCTCTGGTGGACAAACTTTTTTTTTTAATATTCATTTATCGGCCATTATAATGCCGATACCGAATAGTTTGAAAAATGCCTAATATCGGCCGATAATATCGGCCTGCCGATATATCGGTCGGGCTCTACATGGTACGACTACGACTTTCTTTATAGGTCCATGACTGCGAGGCGTGGTATTTCAGGCCAAATGGTAAAAGAGTGTGTCACGGCTTTCAAACATATAAACCATAAAGCCTATGGGCGCCTCGAGACTCGGGACGGACTTGTCAACGCGCTGTGGGATCGCTTACTTGATGTTGTTTTGATTGGAGATCGGCAGGTTGTAGTGGGTGAACGTGAATGAACGTGTGTGTGTGTGTGTTTGTTGCAAATGTAATTTTAAAGTAACAAACAAACAAACTCAAAGCCGATACATGCATCCAAAACTTGCTGTTCAAAAACCAAATAAACAAATCAAAAACAGTCGTTATTCGCTTCAAATACTTTTTCTTTTCAAAACTTGGGAATTAATACAGCGCGGTACCGAGCGGTTGAAAACAATGTTGGCGTCTCCTGTGGCTGCCTTGCGCACATGAGTTATATTACTTGATATGACTTTGGCAGTAATGTTACGCCATGATGCGTGCCTGCATGCTTTCAGTGAGTAATTAAAATTATTTGTAATTTTAAAACGATATGTATTAGAGCCCGACCGATATAGGATTTTTAAGGCCGATACCGATACGAATATTTTGTGATTTAAAAAATCCGATATGCCGATATATATATATAAAAAAAAATAATCCAGAAACGCGCAACAAAACAAACAGATTTCCCTAACATTGGTTATTTGTAGTTATCCTTTAAATCCTTTTCACTCTCAGCTAACACGTAACAACAGCAAAACTGGACATGGTAGTCATGAATTAAGTCATGCTTATCGACTTTAGAGAATTGATGGGGATGTTCTTTTAATTGTTATTCAAGCAATGTATGTCTTGTGACAGTTGCCAACTTACCATGAACACACTTGCACACATGAGCTGTGTTCGAAATCATTCCCTATTCACTCCCTCACTATTCCCTATATAGTGTTTATGATATAGTACACTATATAGGGAACGAACAAACGAGAATTCGGACACTACGCTGAACATTTCTAAGCGTCATTTGCGTCAGTAAATGCGCCGGGTATTTGTGTGACGCAGACAGATGCTCCCACATCATGTAAACAAACCGTGCAATCCCGAGGAAAGCTGGAGCTTGTATTGATGTTGAATGCAACATTTCCTTGATCACGTTTTTTTTATTAATTTTGAATGTTACATTTTCTATGTTAACTCCCAATTAAATTGTTGACATTTCTAAACGAAAGCCGGAGACTCCATCATTAAATGTATTAGTTTTCGCGGTTATTCAGCTTCTTCTTCTCCTCCGGAAGAACACTACCGCATTGCATTGTGGTATACGGAGTAACATGTAGGGAACATCGTATGTACACTCAAATTTTAGTGCATGAAATTAACCACTGAGAATTCGAACACCACTACAAAATGGCGAGCACCCTATATCGTGCACTATATCCGTGATAGGGAATGATTTCGAACACAGCTATGAACAACACCGATGATCTCCGTCGATCTCCGTCATTCACTCTGCCTGAATCAGCGGGTTTGGGGCGTTAGAGCGCCCTCTGGTGGACAAACGTTTTTTTTTAATTTATTTTTTTTATATTCATTTATCGGCCATTATAAATGCCGATACCGAATAGTTTGAAAAATGCCTAATATCGGCCGATAATATCGGCCTGCCGATATATCGGTCGGGCTCTAATATGTATCAGTCACAGCAGCCTCTTCGGGTAAGTCGAGTAATTGAATGCCAACCGTAAGTCTTGCATATCAAGTAGGCTAGCAAACACCGTTGCCATTCAACTCAGTGTCCGCTGACTTTCTGCTTAATGCAAGTGTGCGCCGTTTCGTTTTTTTAAGTACCGGTTTGAGAACCGTTTTAGCACCGGAACCGTTTGAAAAGTACAGAGTAGGCACCGGTATCGGATAAAACCCAAACGATACCCAACCCTAGTCATGAGGGGATGATGATTCTGACGTTAGTAATGAGGGGATGATGATTCTGACGTTGGAGTTGCTAGTGTCATGTGGGGATGATGATTCTGACGTTAGTCCTGTTACGGTTCATGACGCTTCATTGAGTCCTGTTCATAGAGTCCTGTTCCATCTGCAGGAGAAGCTCAGGCGCCGCTCGGAGGAGCCTGCCGGAGACGCCTCGCCCGTCAAGAAGGACCGCGAGGCATGGGAGCGGGAGAGGGAGGAGCGGGAGAAGAGGAGGAAGGAGGAGGAGGAGAAGGAAAAGGAAAAGGAGAAAGAGAAAGAGCGCGAGAGGGAGAAGGAGCGGGAGCGCGAAAAGGAGAAAGAGAAGGAGCGCGAGAGAGACCGGGAGCGCGAGAGAGAGCGGGAGAGACGAGTGAGGCGCAGCGCCTCCAACAGCCGCCACTCCAGTCGTGCCTCGGACCGCAAGCGCAGCCGATCCCGGGAGAGGAGACGGTCCCGCAGCAGGGACCGCGATCGCAGACGGAGCAGGTGCTGCTCTGCCCCCACACTGCTCTGACACGCATGCACACCACAGACACACCATATCAGAAGGAACCACTCGATGGCTCTTGGTTTGACTTGGTCATCATGGGGGCATTGGTGGCACAAATGCGACACTTTCAGGGACCTGGACACAACATTGTTTAACAGTTCAGTTCACATGCCTGATAGCTTTCAGGTGCCCAAACGGATTTCCGGCGTAACGACGTGTCTGCAAAAAGAAAAGAAAATCTGGTTTGCGTTCGCGTTATCTGACACTAACCAAGATTTGAAAGCGCGTTCACACCAAAAGCGACGGGACGGCGCGACTCCATACAATGTCAACGTGTAGACGCCTTTCGTCTGGAACGCAACGTTGGCTTTGTATGGAGTCGCACCGCCCCGTCGCTTTTGGTGTGAACGCAGCTTGAGAGGCGCTTTCACTATTCTCTTTTCATTCTAGCAGTCACTCCACGTGGGAATGTGTTTTGGGATTGGTAAGAATATTAGATTATTCGCTTATTCGTTCCCGAGGGTCCAAATCGATTTTTAACATTTGGACCGTGGGGGGTAGGGCTGGACAAAGACATCCCGATCTTCCCGATCTCCAGCCTCTGCTGCAGAGCGAATTAAAATCGCCGGCAGAACGGTCTGGGGGTCAAACACCGTCATATATGTAAACTATAACCGGCCCTTCACAACTTCCGGCGGTGAATTATATTTGAAAATTCACTGTTGCTAAGTATAATCACGAGTATAATTGACCCTGTCAAGGAAAACAAAGTACCGTATTTTCCGCACTTTAAGGCACACCGGAGTATAAGCCGCAGCAGCTAAATTGAATGATGTGTACATAGATAAGCCGCACTGGACTATAAGCCGCCGGTGTTTTAATGTTTAATTACCATATGCAAGGTTTCGTGCACAGAGGGGATTGTCGGGAAAGAGATGGCTGCTTGAGGAAGCTCCCATTTATTAACATTTCAACAAACGAGTTGCATATTTGCATAACGTATTCAAGTGTTACCATTCAGTGCAATAGTAGCTACAGAACATATACTGTGCTGTGTAAACGGTACAGTATCACATGGCGTATCAGACACACAAACTTTTCAACTTTCAAACTTAAACGGTGCGCTCCCAGCGCACATACCGGCAGTGATCTACACAGCAGTGGTTTTCAATCAGTGGTCCTTGAGGGACTGCATGGGGGTTCCCCAGCAAAATTAGTTACGTAATAGCGTCACAAACATTTAACCACTTAACTTTGGCTATTTTGGAAAAAGTGTGAACATCTTTGAACATTTATCTACATTATAGCCTACAGTAGTACCATAACAAAAAACAAAGCTTACAATGCTTGACGAGGCAATATCAATGGCTAAATTAAATGTGTTTTTTTAACAGTGCTAAATAAAGTGCCTGTAACATGACAGTAAGCGCGTAAGCCTAAAGTTGCAGCAACGATGCTGCTTAAAATATACGGTAATCAGCCTACCAGAAAAGTCATTAATCCTCGTCTTCATCTTTTAGGCTAAGGTGCAGTACACGGCTGTAACTAGAAAAGTCAAGTCATTAATCCTCATCTCCGTCTTCTTCCTGCGTACTAAAACCACCAAAGTCCTCATCTTCAGTGTCGGAAACGAACAGGCTCAGGGTGGCTAGATCCATAGATTTAGGAGGTCCCCTAGATGCCGTTAGCTGTAAAAACGTCTGCGACACGGCGACGCAGCCGTCAGTGAGTGTGCATGTAACTCCGCGTTTACATGCGGACACATCTGATTTGCATAGATGTGGAAGAACAGCTCAATCGGAATAGAAAAGTATCATATATATATACGCCTCAATCGGTTCGGAATAGAATTCTATGCGGAATAGAATAGGTGGTGTAGTCCGCTATAAATACTTATTCAGATTAGTTTGGGGTTTAACTTGGAGCAGCTGCAGTAGTTCGCAATTGGTCCACTCCGTCTGTACTTTAATGCACACCGAACCTTACCGCTGTCAAGGAAATTGGATTTATTGCCTGATTCACGTCTTTGTTATTATCACTCCGTAGTCGTTTCAGTAGTCCGGTAACTTAACAACCCCAGCGTGTCCGGTTGCTAAGCGACGGGTGACATCGGTGGGTTCATGTGTTAGCATCGTGTTAGCATCGTCGTTCTCGCTCTCTCTCTGTCTGTGTGTGTGTGTGTGTGTGTGTGTGTGTGTGTGTGTGTGTGTGTGTGTGTGTGTGTGTGTGTGTGTGTGTGTGTGTGAGAATGACAGGGGGAACGAGTGCTATGCAGAGATGAATGGACGGAACGATTTTTAGATTTCCAAATCGCGTTATTAAAAAAATAATAATAAAAATAAAAAAAGACAGAATCAATTCGTGGCGCTCGATGTTGATTCTGTGGCGCCGCGCCACACAATGGTCTATGTATGGGAAACACTGAAGTTATTTTTTCGTTTTGGCAAGTAGCGTAATAAGCAAGATAATGTATAGAACATCGCCGGTGTTCTAAGCAAGACGCCTCCGCTGCGCGTCGGTGTCCTGTTCGCACTGTCGCGGCTTATTTTCCCGATAATGACCGGCGTTCTATACATTATCCCTTACATATCCCGCTGCTTCGGGTTTGCCTTTGTAGGCGCGTTGAGGAGGAGCGGTCAGTAAGTGTGCATGTATGATACGCGGGTTTATCCAATAAGTGGTAGTGTACCCGCGCACCATTGGCATGTATGCATGCTTGTCTCTGTGCGTGTGTGACTGAGAATGACAGGGAGAAAGAGTGCTATGCGGAGATAAATTAACATAACGGTATTTATATTTCAAAATCGCTTACAAAAAAAAAAAGAATTATGGCGCTCGGTATTGATTCTGTGGCGCTGCGCCACACATTGCTCTATGTATGGGTAACACTGAACTGTAATCAGAAAACGCGGTTATATGCTATAGACCCTAGTATCTGTGGTATGAGGGCTGGGACAAATTTCAAATTATAAATATGAACACTTCCATGTTGAAAGTATAGACCGTCGCGATTCCCATTGAAACGAATGGCGCGGTGATTATTCTTCGAAATGAGAGCTGGTAAATTGTGAAAAATTAATTAAACTGTAATCAGACAACGCGGTTATATGCTATAGACCCTAGAGTATCTTTGGTATAAAGGCTGGGACGACCTTAGCTATAACTTGGCAACGGAAGGTATTCTAGTCCGCTCAGCTATGAGCCAGAGCGTCGTTCGTTTCAATGGGATTCCCGACGGTATATACTTTCAACATAAAGGGTACATATTTATAATTGGAAATTCGTCCCAGCCTTTATACCAAAGATACTATAGGGTCTATAGCAGGGGTGTCAATCGTACGGCCCGCGGGCCGGATCAGGCCCGCTAACGGGTTTAATCCGGCCCGCGGGCCGGATCAGGCCCGCTAACGGGTTTAATCCGGCCCGCGGGCCGGATCAGGCCCGCTAACGGGTTTAATCCGGCCCGCTAACGGGTTTAATCCGGCCCGCGGGCCGGATCAGGCCCGCTAACGGGTTTAATCCGGCCCGCGAGATGATTTTGTGAAGTACAGTATTGTAAAAAAAAAAAATATATATATATATATATATTTTTTTTTTTATAAAAATCCTTCCTAGCATTACATGGATTGCATTGACTGGCACTGATTAATTTGTTGTACATTGAACTACTGGACAATTGTGTGTAACTGGAAGTCGCTTTGGAATGTAACGTAAAATGATCTGCTATTTTTCAATGAAGGAAACTGCTGTTCTTAATGTGTCCACTAGAAGTCGCAATAGCAATTATGTTAAGCAAGCAAACTTTATACCGGGGCTGAGCAGGGAGCAAGTATAAACAGGTAGTGCAGCTAGCCCGGTGCTACCTTGTCGTTTTGCCTTATACTTTCAACATTATGCGCTTTGGCACTCTCATTGCCCCAAAATGTCTCTGTCAAAAAGATGAAAAGTGGACACAGAGTGCAGTGTTTTCTGAGAAAAATGGTCATCGTCCTTTTTATTCACGGAAGTAAATGGGAAACCTGTGTTTGGTGTGCTCACAGCATGTTTAATTTTACATAATTATGCCATATTTTTACCTGTCCGGCCCACTTGGGAATAGATTATCCTCCATGTGGCCCCTGAGCTAAAATGAGTTTGACACCCCTGGTCTATAGCATATAACCGCGTTTTCTGATGACAGTTTAATGCATTTTTCACAACAGACAATTTGACTGGAACTACCGTATTGGTCCGAATATAAGACGACCCTGATTATAAGACGACCCCCGTTTTTCAACACAAACATTTAGAAAAAAAGATTTGCAGACCACATTTGCAGAACAAAGAACTTCATTTCTTTTCTTAATAACAATATTAAAAACACAGTGAATTAAACACTTGTTATATTAATGACAATAATAATAATGCCAGTAAAGGCCACAGCACTTTCAAGGCAAAATATGTACAGTATGATTCAAAATGAATATCAAGCAATAATCAAGCAACATTGTGAATATTTTTAAATAACAGAGAAAATACAGGCCACATACTAAAATTCGCCAAATTTCTCCTCCGATGTCTCTCTATCCCTCACACACATCCTCTGCCCCGCTTTGTTCGCTCTCGCTGTCATCGCTCCCCAGCTGCTCCGCTTCCAGCGGCTCCTCCCAAAGCGCGTTTTCTCTGACATATTCAAAAACTCTCAGGTCAACCTCACTGAAACTACCACTTTGAGGATTTGCGCTGACTGTTGGCATCTTTGAGACGTTGTTTTGGTGCTCGCCATCTTCTTACGTTACACTCCGTGACCCCGAACTTCTTGGCAGCTTGGCAGTTGTTACTTGACTCTGCCTTATTGACGACCATTATTAAAAAATTGGCATCATAGCTCCTCCGCTGTTGTTGATTGACCTAACCCACTTTTGAGCCACTTATCTCTAAATGTCTGTCTTTAAACACCGGTAACGGTCTGGTTGTTAAGGACGCTGGACTACTTCTTCCCGGAACCAATTCCTGGCGCCACCTGCGGCCGCGAATGTGTATTGACATTTAAATGGAGAGGCGAAGAAGAGAAACTGCGCTCTGAATACTAGACCCCGAATATAAGACAACCCGACTTTTTCGGACCTATTTCGAGGGGAAAAAAGGCCGTCTTATATTCGGACCAATACGGTACTTGGCAGGTAGTTGTTTTTTTGCGTCTAAGATATTAAGTGATTTCTTGCCGATGATCCATGGCTACCTTTGTGAATGTCGGCACACATCGTATAATTGATTATTCGTTCATACCACCCACTGCTTATTCGACCATGAAAACTTGTGAGTTATTCACATCCCTAGTGCCTATTGAGAAGGATAAAGGATCTTTGGTATGATCACTAGCCGCTTTTACATGGACATTTCTGATCCGAAATTGGAAGAACAGCTAAATCGAAATAGAAAATGATCATATATACGCCTCAATCGAAATACAATTCTCTGATCGGAATATAATTTTATGCTGAATAGAAGTGTAGTCCACTATCATCAACATGTATACACTTATTCCGATTAGTATGGGGTGGGTGCGGCTTTTTTTTAACAGAGCAGCTGCAGTGGTTCGCAATTGGTCCACTCCGTCTGTACTTTTATGCACAACGAACTTGCCCGCTGTCAAGGGAAGTGTATTTTTTTGCCTGATTCACGTCTTTCTTATCGCTCCGCAAGTAGTCTGGTAATTTATCAACCCGCGTGTCTGGTTGCTAAGCGACGTCAACGTCTTTGTCAGACTATTTCTCTGCTGATCAACACTACGAATGGTAATTGTAAAAAGACACAACGTGTGAAGAATTGTTTCGTTTTGGCAAGGAGCCGTGTAATAAGCGGGATAATGTATAGAACGCGCCGGTCATTATCGAAAATAATACCCTTCAGGGCGAAGCAAGACACCTCCACTTCGCGTCGGAGTCTGGTTCGCCCTGTCGGGGCTTATTTTCCCGATAATCACCGGCGTTCTGTAGGCCTACAACATTATCCCTTACATATATCATATAAGTCCATGCCAACATAACGGTTGTGCGCGAGAGACATACGAACGTACGCTTACCACTTTTGTAAATGCCATAAATACAATGCGTTCGGATTGCATGATGGGAATAGATCTATCAGAAATGGCCATGTAAATGACTGTCGGCAAGTGCTTCCGAACCTGTAGCTATCTCATTGCCTCACTCTCACTCGCTCAGTGAACTGGCTGCTGCTGCTGTGGCTTAGTGCGAGCTGAGGTGCACGCCCACAGACTAGTCTCTGCGGGCAAAGAGTATGGCTTAGAGTTGGAGCGGCTCGCTGCACAGACACAGAACGTTATATTAAAGAGTATCGATACAATTTTTTTTATGAATTATCGTTTTTTGCATGAGGGTATCGTAATACCGGTATACCGTGCAACACTACAAACAATAAGTACGCCGGGAAGTGACTACTTAAAAGCAGGGATGGTTTACTGAACAGGCCAACTAGGCCCAGGATCCTAAGAGCTCTGGTGCTCTACACAAAGATGCTACTGTAATATAGGCTTATATTGGGTTTGTTCATCTCATGTCTGAATGTTGTCCATTTATTTCCACAAAATTCACCAGAATCTATCATTTAAGGGTCTATTTATCAACAATTTCCCACAAGGGAGCATACCCCTGGGTCCTGCTTGACAATTATGCTGATCAGGGCATATATCCTGGCATAGGGGCCCGCTAACCTCCCAGGGAAAAAAGTTCAGGCTCAGGATTTTTTTCTACTAACCCCTGAGTTCAGCTCAGTTATATGGTCAATGTCCAAACGTATGATTTAGAGACCAACCCACTGTGTTTGGTCAGTCTCATTAATCACCTTTAAATGACGTCTGGTGTTTCTGTAGCTTTATTCTGTACAGTCTGATGGCAGCGGTTGTCTGGTGTTTCTGTAGAGGAGCTTTATTCTTTACAGTCTAATGGCAGCGGCCCGTGTTTCCTCCCCAGGAGCCGGGACAAGGAACGCCGCCGCAGCAGCCGTGACCGCCCCGAAAAGAAAAGGTGCTCCCGCAGCCGTGAGAGGAAGAGATCCCGCAGCCCCGAGCGCAAGTCCCACCGCCACCGCAGCCGTAGCCGAGACAAGGAGAGGGAGAAGGAGAGGGAGAGGGAGAAGGACAGGGACAAGGAGCGCGACAAGGACAAGGAGCGCGACAAGGACAGGGACAAGGGACGGGAGAAGGACAAGGGGCGCTCGTCCAGAGACAAAGGTGCGCTTCACGGTACAGTATTCATGCCTCTATCCTTTGTAGTGCTGCACACATTCTGTGGATTCGTTGCTGCTGTAGTAGTGGAGGAAGGGCCTTCTTAAAGGGAGGCCATGTGGAGGCCCGGGTCAGGGGGTCCGGCTCTGTTGAGCACGGCGGTGTCTGTCGACGGGCCTCTTCTGACCCTCTGACTCTGCTCCTTGTGTGACTTTGTTCCATTTGTCGACGGGCCTCCTCTGACTCTGCTCCTTGTGTGACTCTGTTCCTCTGTCTCTGCTCCTTGTGTGCAGACCGTAAGGACACGGAGGAGAAGAGGAGCAGCAGTGGCTCGGTGAAAGACAAGCCGTCTGATGGCAACGGCACGGCGGCCCCCCAGGCCTCCTCCGACGCAGAGCCCATGGAGAGCGAGCCCGCACCCCCCGCCTCCTCCCCCAAGCTAAACGGCCAGCAAGAGCTCCTCCATTCTGAAGGTGACACTCAGTCCAATTAAAACTGATCTGATAGGACCTCAGATCAGACTCAGGTAAGTGCGCCTCTCTCCCTGGCACTCAATCCCCCCTTCCCTCAACCCCCTCTTCCTGTCCAGCCCCATCTCCCCTTTCACCCCCCCCTCAAACCCATCTCATCCTACACTTCTCCCACCCCTTCCCCCCTCACCTCTCCCCCAAATCGTTGATTGTTAATGCCTAATGCCTCTATGGTTTTTGTCTCATGTACTGTATGCCTATATCTATACATATCTCTACCCTGTGCATCATAAGTGTGAGCTGAAGATGAAGGACTAGGCCTGATGAATGGGAAGTAGAAAGGTCACACAAAGCCAGGAGGGAAAGGCCAGAGTAGTCCTGATCAGACAAACCCTGAGGTACCCCATACCACGGGCTCTGTCCAGCACAGAGCCCGTTAGAGCTGTTATCCTACTGGTCTGTCCAGCCATGTTGTTTGTTCTCCTGTATTCACCCTTTTGATTTCCTGCTTTATCTCTCGTATGGTTAGAGTTCATTAAAGTATCCATGGCGTGTGTCTGTCTAGAAGCACACTGGCTGAAAGGGCATCATGTTTTAAATAAAGAAGCTACATTTGATTTAGAAATTTGATATAAACTCATATTACCGATAATGACGGTTACTGCTCATCCCATCAACCAGTCATGGATTATAATAATGCTATCAGTGTGTTTTCTTTGGGGGGGGGGCGATGGTGTTTTGAGCAGACTCTGGGTGTTTTGGGGGGCTGGTGGGGGCGTGTGTTAACGTGACTCACTAACTGAAGGGTAGGGTTTATGGAATGACTTGCAGCTGACTTCCATACCTCACACAGCGATGGTGTTGTGAGCGAGACCCACATGAGAAAAAGGCAAATTAAAAATCATGGATACTCTGACTCTCAAACTGTGCAGGTACTCACCCCAGGTACTCCTTTCTCTACCACATTCATTTCTGAATGCTGTTGCCTGTCAAATAAAACCCAAAAGAAACTCAGTTCAGAGATGTAACCTGAAGGTTGATGTGTCATTTTAAAGGTGTTTTAATGTACTCTCACCACTCAATGTATTGCTGATATAGTTTGAGTAAGGTCTTTGGAAAATGCGTCATTCACTGTTTACTCTTTACATCTTAATTACTCAACGTGCACCGTCTCTCCAGCCTTTACCTCATAGCCTTTCTGTTTAAGCTGTTTTATGCAACTATCTAGTATCGCATGTAATTAATCGCAGCTGATGAAGCCCAGTAGCGATATTGAAACGGCGTTCCCAGATTAAACCCTAGCGCACTAGGAATGTGTGGTGGAGCTCCTGCTTCCAGTTCATATCGTGCACCTTATTGCTGTGTTGTGACGCCAACGTTAGGAGAAGGTGTTGACATGAGGAGGCGGTGGATTGGACCTTGTGGAGGGTCCATGCTAACATGTCTGTTTGTGGATTCTTTTCTGACATGGCAGGAGAAGCCGGGACTTCGTAGAGGAGAAAGATCTGGAAGAGCCCCGCCTTCAGTGAATCTGACGCTGCTTAAAAATAAGGTGAACCACAGATTAGTGGCTTATTTAAAACGGAGAACTAGGAACGGAATTGTTTTTAATTGTAAAGTGTGGAGAGGAGAAGGTTCCTGTGTTTTTCTTCATTGTTTTCCTGGAGATCTTTTTGTTTGGTGGGAGTGGTTAAACGGTTCATACGCAAAGTGTTTACACACTTAACCAAAATGCAGATTTTGAAAATCCCACTATTGCTTTTTCGGACTTTCTCTACCGTTCTTATGTGTTGGCATTTAGCACAGTTATTTTCACCGCTAGAAGTGTGTCTTGGCCGGGGGTCTGTCCTCCACCTCGCTCGTTTGTGTTCCTCATCCACCTGATTGAAGCGTATGTACAATGCTAGACTGATGTTAGGTCCTGTCTGTTCCCTTACAAATGAGGGACTTGGGTCACCTTGTAAACAAAAAAGAAAATGCATTTTGATCAAAACATTTCAACGACCGAAAGTTTTGTTGATTTTAATGCTTGTATGTCTTGATGAATAAAAAGAGCTAAGGTTTTCTTGCGTTGTGTTCTTTGTGTTTCCTGGTTTCAAACATCGTGACACATGCATTTTGATTAAGATTAGGACCAGAAAGATGTTCAACACACACGCGACCAGAACTACGCGAACATCACTCTTGACAAATTCAAGTGCGGAGCTCAATGGTCACTTAATAAATTGCATGCCAGGCAAGCAATTTAAGTATGTGCTGATATTGGATATGTAGAACAATTTTAGGTAAAGAAATCTAGCTAATTTCAATGATAAAACCAGTTCTGGATTGAAGTTGACCACTCATAATTTCGATATGCTGGCGTATGTCAGCAGCAGTGAGATTGAGTGTCCTTCCAGACTGAAGCCATCAAGTTTCTACACTACATCATGTAGTGTAGGAATAGGTGTCATAACTGGAAGAGAACGGCATTAACAAGTAGGTGTCATAACTGGAGGAGAACGGCATTGACGTGGAGTATAGGTGTCATTACTGGAAGAGAACGGCATTAACATTGTTGGGTACGAATGCCAGCGCATGTTTGCACTGCCAGCCTTGTTGGATCCTTTGCCCAGCTGGGACCAGTGCCCTTACGTTGGGCTCATGATTGGTTTTGGGCCTCCAGCAGGTAGCATCACACGGCAGGGCCCTGGGGTCCGGGACCAGTGGCATCAGAGATGATATCAGTCGATTACACGAGTGATGCTCAGAGGGCTAGTTTGAAAATGGCTTTGGATTAAGGTAAACCGTACATTTCTTTTATTAAGGTAAGGAATATTTGTTGACATAGGAGTGAAGTTTTGCGTTTATTGTTGGCTATTACCTCGGAAGGTCAGATGAACATTCAGTTGTGCAGTTTGAATTCGAGACAGCAGGTGGCAGCATGTTCACTTTCTTGAATGTCTCCTGACTACAGTAGCAAAGCAGATCTTTCCGGAACAGCTTTTCTTCATGAATACCAACACACCAGAAGCTAACTGTACAGTAACTGCTCTACCTTAAATCCCAGAGTAATGTGTTATCCACACAGCACATATTTCCCCTGAGTGGCAGTGGCCTGCTGAGGTGAAGGAAAACCAAATGGAAAGCCAGTGAATCATGGTGGGAAGAGTAAATGAGATAAACTGATACAGTGCAACAGAGACTCCGGCTTAGGTTTAACAGATAATGGAGATGAAGTGTCCTCTATCTTCCCCAACACACACACACAAACAAAAACGTTTGGCCAGCCTCCCAGCGACGGGTTGGAGGTGGGATGGGTGCCCAGCGTGAACAGAGCGAGGATTTGAGTTGACATGTGGTCAGAGGTTGGTCTCTGAGCCCCCCAACCTCCCCAGCACCTAATGTGACCGGCTGGTGATCTGCTTGTTTGACAAAGCGGGCGCTCTTGCAACAGAGGACAGCTTCTGGCCGGTCACCTTCACCTCGCTGAGAGACGTCAGAGGGGAGGGTGTTGGTCTCACCCTCCCCCTGCTGAGAGACCGTCAGAGGAGAGGGTATTGGTCTCACCCTCCCCTCGCTGAGAGACCGTCAGATGGGGTAGGTTTGGTCTCATGGGACTGCGGTGTGGGGAGCGTGGTGTTCCACTCCTCTGGATACCCCTGCTGCAATGCCTTGCTCCACAAAACTACAGCAGCTTTTCATTGAACATCTCCTGGTGGATCTAACTCCACCCATAGGCGGCGTTAGGGTCAACCCTAAGTTGATCACAGCAGCCCTGAAATGCCCTATAAAGGTCTCCGCTCAGCTTCTCCTGACAGGTAGGCCTTCTGGTCCAAAAGGCATGATAGTAAGGCTCATCCATGGCTGGACTCACAAGCTGCTGCTGTCCTTTACAGTGGGTCGATGGATGGATTATCTTTAAGTATGTACAGGCAGTAAGGAGACAGAGAAGAGATCATCAGGCAGAAATGAGTGGTTGGAAGTAAAGTAACCAGAAACTCTTAGGCTAGGAGTGTCCTTGTTATGTGAGGTGGGGTGGCCTTTAAAAAGAGGGGTAGACCATTGGCCAGTTTTAGTCAGGTGACCTCCTGGCCGGAATCTTGGCGGTCCTGCTTTAACCACCATGATTGTTTTTACAACCTTCCGATGGCTGAGGCTGCGTTCCCCTGGAGGCGGCTGGTGTTGAGACCGATTCTCTCCAGTATCATGTATTGGAGGTAAAGAACCCCATGGGCCAATGGGAGATCTCTCTCCTCCTCTTACTCACCCGTTCACTCGCTCAACCCTTCACTCAGCAGATGGCATCGACCACAGGAACCAGGCTTCACGCCGACTCTGGGTATCAACCCAGTCTCTCAGCAACTAGGATCTCTCTCTCTCTCTCTCTCTCTCTCTCTCTCTCTCTCTCTCTCTCTCTCTCAGTGTTGCGGGTGGCAGACTGTTGGCCCTGGTTCCCCAGCATCACCGCTCTGTTTCTGGGCAGTGAACTGAAGGCAGCCCCCGCCCAGCGGGGAGCTGCCTCGGGCTGAGGTCGTGCAGAGGTCATAACAGCAGAATAACGTGTTCTTCTTTCTCTGAAGCTGAAATATCTTTGGGAGCGAAGCCACCGCTGAGAGGAAGAGAGAGGAACCATGTAGACAGAGACACTCCGTTCTGGACATCCCAGCGCTTTGGGGAATGGAATGGAAGGCAGAGCGGGAAGAAGAAGAGAAAGGACAGATATGGTGGTTGAGGCTGCTCGGAATCATTTAAATTCATTCAAATTAATTCAACCCGTCCTCTGCCAAGCTAACAAACTCATTACAAATAGTAAGGCGTTTGAATTCAGAAGATACAGTGGTGGGAGGACAGATAAAAAGGGGTTTTGCTGGGGCCGATGCTGTAAAGTATTATTCAGCATAAAGCTCCCCTCTCCTCTCCATCCTCCGGCACGTCGAGGCTTCGGCACAATGGCACCAACCCTCGCCCCCGTCGCCCGCCTGTCTCCATAGCAACGCCTGAAACGGACCTCACCTCAGGCACATGAATATACGCAGCAGGAGGTAAAAATTGTTCAGTACACCGCCTAAAAAGTGTCCTGGCCTCATTTTACACACAAACACACACACACACACACACACACACACACACACACACACACACACACACACACACACACACTCGCTGTTGGGAGGAGGGTGGGGGGTGCAAAGAAAGGCACTACTGAGTGGCAGAGGAACCAAACCAGGATTCAGAAAAGGACGGTTCTTATTCTACACCGAGGAGAGTGAGTTTAGGATCACGATCAATGATCCAACTGCTCCAACTGACCAGGCTGAGGAACCATGTGATCTACGGGATCTGGGAGGGATGGGGATAGACAGACGGCTCATCCAATCACCTGCCAAGGATTTTTTGTCAGATAGCGTAACCGAGCTGTCCCGCTCAGACCCGCTCCGCTCGGTGGGAACGAGGCATGAGTTAAATGACGAGCTACATCAACTCCCTTGAAGCAAAAACAAGAACCAATCACAGGTGTGTGAGGTCGCTTAGCCCCACCCCCAGCTCCCCAAAATAGGAGACATGTTTTGTCGTCATTACCAGATCAGTAACAGCTGCTGGTCAGATACTGACCTGAGCAGCGCTCCACAAACACTCCTCAGTACCAGTTAATCCCGGGATGCCCCGTTGAGTTCCTGTTCTTCATGACGTATCACCCTCCCACCTCTCTCCCCAGCAGCATTGGGATTGAATATCTGATTGGTCGTTGGAGTAGGGACTTCTGGTTCTGTGAGGCAACGACTAACAGACCTAAAGATTAAAGCTGGTTTCACCAGATAGGAGCAACAAGCCCAGACGTGATGTCCACAGATAGGATCTCCAGCATGCTGTCCTTGGCTCATGGCCGCTGGTCCTGTGAAGGGTTTAGCTCGTGCTCTGGTCATCATGGGGCTCCCTGCATCGCAGAGAGGGGATTGGGTCAATGGAGATTGACCCAATCACACACACACACACACACACACACACACACACACACACACACACACACACACACACACACACACACACACACAGATGCAGACACACAAATAGAAACACATACAGACACAAACACACACACACTGCTGCAGGCACTGCAGAGCTGTATTGTCTTCTCTATAAAATGATGACAGATATTTTCCTCTCTTTCACCCAGCCCCCACTTTCTTACTGTACACTTAACATCGTTATAAAAAATGTATGTGACTAATAAGGCCCATCTTCGAAACATCACCCCATCAACATCCCCCTCATCACCCCCCATCACCCCATCACTCCCCCCATCACCCCCCCCCCCCCCATCATCACCCACCCCATCCCCCATCCAATTCACCCCCATCAAGTTTATACCCACACATGTATTTCGGTTTGCTGCTGTGTGTGTGTGTGTGTGTGTGTGTGTGCGCGTGTGTGTACATGTGTGTGCGTGTGTACATGTGTGTGTGTGCGTGACCATGTATGTGTGTGTGTGTGTGTGTATGTGTGTCTGTGTGTGCGTGCGCTGTGGGTCTACAGCAGAACAACATGATAACATGATAAAGGCTCTCGTCTCGGACTACAAAGCCGATTGGCTGAGAGAGAAAGAACAGGAGGACGGGGGCCGGGCGGAGTGTGCTCCTGTGGTTCAGCTACCTGCGGGGGGCCCCTGGGGGATGCTTCAGGAGGGGTGCGTTGTCATGGGAGACGCACACACTGACGTATAGCCCAAACACACACACACAGACACAGACACACCGAACACACGTCGAACATATCCAGACACACACACACTGAACACACACACACAAGAAACACAGACACACACAGACCCACTGAAACGCACACTCGCACCGAACACACAAACACACGCACAACACACACACACACAGCGAACACACACATGCACACCCAACACACAAACACAAACGCGCAGGATATGGTGAATAAATAAACACAAAGGCACATCATAATGGAAGTTCATGAAAAAAATAATCCCTGCTGCCAAAGCAGCGACGGAAAACAATTATGACAGCCCGCCCCTCCAACGCAGACGCGGAAACAACAAAGCGTCATGTTCTCCCTGGTTGTGTATCTCCCCCCCCCAAGTGTATTCCCCAGCGTGGGCTGGTGAGACATGAGGGGGTCATGATTTATGAATGTAAACGATGCTACAAGCTTTTACGATGCACTGCCTTGCCATAAACGTGATTGTGTACACACACACACACTGAACACACACACATACACACAGCAGTGGGAGGCAGTCTATGTGCAGTTAGCATTGTGGATTCAGAGGCCTGTCATCGATCAGGCTTCTAGAGCTCTCCATTGATCCTGTTCTGTCTCCAAGAGAGGAGGTCATGTGACCACAGCGCCCCCAACCATACTGCCTCAGCAATCAGCATCCCGGTCTGCTGCTCTGATCCTGGGTCTGTGAAGTGGTGTGTGGACGTGAAACCTCCTATTTGCTGACACTTGTCTTGAACTCACAGTGCAGGGTTCAAAGGCTTGCTGCTCAGCC